>NC_090397.1:30687851-30945416 GCF_036365525.1 Heterodontus francisci
TGAGTCGTTATATTTTCTCCACAACACGCACCAACTAAAATCTACAAATGGAACAAAGTAGATCGAACATTAACAGTCATTCAAAAAATGTTTTGCTCTCTTTTCGCTGCAATAAAGCTGAACTCCATGATTAAAAGTTTGATTAAAAATTTACTGATGAAGAAAAATACAAACTGAACTAATCAAAAGTCTGAAAAATTTTTTTGTTTGAGCTTGTGAGGAAGATAAACAAAATAAGGTTTCTGACATGATTAAATGTCAAATTTCAGCCTAAAATTCATCTAAAAATTGTATTTGGCTGGGTAACATCAGTAATACTTCTTATTCATAGGCTTCATCAGTGACCCGATACGTTAACTCTGCTGCTCTTTCCACAGATGCTGCCAGGCCTGCTGAGTGGTTCCAGCATTTCTTGATTTTATTTCAGATTTCCAGCATCCGCAGTATTTTGCTTTTAGCTTATGTTTTGGAGTGACTATTCCTGTTCAGGTTTGGAAGGAGGTTGCTAATAAAAGGCCTGATTTTATGCATGTTTAAACTGAATGTTTCAGTTTCACTAAGTACTGTTATGATATATTTTGGACAGAAGGACATTTTTTTCTTACTTTACATTTTTATTTTCACAAAAAAAAGCCGAAACAGAGAGGGTAGTAAACATTCTCTGTGTGAAAACATTTGAAAGAATATAATTTGTATTATATTTATTCAAAACATTATATTTGATACTTCCAACCACAAAGGAAGCAGAGCAACTGGAAAACAAAATTAGTTTTTTTAAACAGTTGCTTAAAACATGGAGCAGTGAGAGCTTGAGTTTGAGGTAGTAGGTCAGTTAAATATAGATTTGTATATATGAATTTTGCTTCCTTGAAAAAGTGTCTATTTTCGGAAGGTTATTCTTCCATTCGCTGTATTGGCCTGTAGTCCGTGAGATTTCTTGTAGCTTAATAGAGCAGTTGTTTTAAACACACTGAGCTTGGGTGCTTAAGAACAAGAACTGCTAAACAGAATGCACAAACATTACAAGCCTCTCTGCTTGCATGACTTCAGTGTCCAGTGAAGTGTCACATTGTTCCAGTTCATGTTATTGACAATATGTAACTTGTTTCGTGAAGCATTTTCTGAGTCTTCTTGCTTCACCTGATTTATGCCACAGGTTCTGCCATGGGGAACCCTTTGTTTTGTAAAATAAAATAACTTTTCCTTCCACCATCTCCATACATTTTAGCAAGTTAGACTAACAAACTGTCTTGGAAAGCATATTGTCAAGCTCATGCAAGGAGAAATTATGAACTATAAAATGAACTGATGAATTGAACTCAAAACGGACACCTTTTGCTGCAAAACAAGATGGAGTAAGAGATCAGATGATCGCTCCTGTACTGCAAATACACCAGGTAACTGCTGGAATCCTGAACCACTCGTCATGTCTGGTCAAGTATTGAAGAAAGTATTAGAAATGTAAATGGTCCATTCAATGTTAATGGTTACCCTTCTTCAATAAGTTGGCCTAAATGACTTTTCAGAAATGGAGACTCCAGACTCAAACTCAGGATTAAGGGTGTGAAAAAACACCACTGTATCTAAATGGCATAGAGATGAGCAACATCCAAACCCGTTGTCTAACAATGGCTACACCATTGAACACCATTTATGAAAACACAATGGAAAAGAAACTTTGGTCACCTGACAAAAACGAAGTCTCTGATAAAGAATTTTAATAGACATTTTCTGTGCGGAAATCCAGAAAACCAGAAGGTTGATAGCGGGAGGATAGGTGTAGACTGCAGGAAGAGATCAGTGGATTGGTCAGAAAAGTGGCAAATGGAATTTAATGCAGAGAAGGGTGAGGTGTTGCATTTGGAGAGGTCAAACAAGGCAAAGGAATACACAATAAATTGGAGGATACTAAGAGGTGTGAAGAAGTGAGGGACCTTGGAGTGAATGTCCACAGATTCCTGAAGTTAGCAGGAGAGGTCGATAAGGTAGTTAAGAAGGCATATGGAATCCTTTCCTTTATTAGCTGAGGCACACAATATAAGAGTAGGGTTGTTATGCTGGAACTATATAAAACAATAATTAGGCCATAACTTAAGTACTTTGTGCAGTTCTGGACACCTCATTACAGAAAGGATGTAATTGCACCAGAGACAGTACAGAGGAAATTTATAAGGATGTTGCCAGGGCTGGAAAAATGCAGCTATGAGGAAAGATTGGATAGGCTGGGTTGTTCTCCTTGTAACAGAGGAGGCTGAGGGGAGATTTGATTGCGATGTACAAAATTGTGAGGAGCCTGGATAGAGTGGATGGGAGGGGCCTATTTACCGTAGCAAGAGGTCAGTGACTAGGGGGCATAGATTTAAAGTGATTGGTAGAAGGATTAGAGGGGAGATGAGGAAAAACATTTCACCCTGAGGGTGGTGGGGGTCTGGAACTCACTGCCTGAAAGGGTAGTTGAGGCAGAAACCCTCATCTCATTTAAAAGGTGTCTGGATATGCACCTGAAGTGCCGTAACCTGCAGGGCCACGGACCTAATGCTGGAAAGTGGGATTAGGCTAGGTGGCTCTTTTTCTTTAGCCAGCGCAGGCACGATGGGCCAAGTGGCCTCTCTGTGCCATAAACTTTCTATGATTCTATTCTATGAAGAGAGAGACCCATCCCAGCAAGAAGAAGGACCCTGCCAGAATACCATCTTTAAACTACTTAGAGGCAGAGACAAAAAGGTGACATTTGAAACTCCCTACCTGAGCAATTGTAACAGGATTGTCGCCGTTGAACAGTGGCTGAGTTTTGGCCAAAGTCTTTGCTTACCTCAAACTTTCCAAAGTTTGACATCAGTGAGCCAGGAAAAATAGGCCTGAACCATTTTTAAATCTTCCTCCCGGGGAATCAAACAAGGTTTCACAACAAACTCTTTTGAAAACCATCAGACCTAACTGCATCTTTTAATCTATCTTTTCTTGTGTCTGTGCATGTGTGTGTGGGTGAAGTTGCAAATACTTTTGGGTATTGTTTAATAAACATTTATCATTCTTTAAACCTATGAGAAAATCTGTAATTTGTTTATTGACCATTAAAATGCTCAGAGGATAAATTGTTCTTTTAAAACACGCTGTTTTCGGTCAGTTGAGAGGTGAAAAACAGAAACTACCTTTATCATTTCCCACCTGCCCGTAACAATATGCTGAGTATGCAGCTAGTTATCACCATCGTGGTTGTCTACTAGCAATCATATAAAGTCCCAGCACCGATATACTTAAGCTTTGTAGAAACATGAGTATGGTGCATATAAAATTTTGTAGTAGCTTTCTTATATATGTAAATATGCACATCGAGCCTAGAATTAACTGTTGCAGTAGTGACATTCAAAATGCTTAATTCATTCATATGTTCTCTTGTAAACTATTTTAACACAGGCATTAATCCATTTATTTAAAGCAGATTAAGTGTTAGCTTGGATTAGTTGGTAATATTTTCATCCTCCACATCAAATGGTTCTGGTCTAAGTCCAACTCCAGGACTTGAGGTTGGCACTTCAGTGCTGTAAATATGAAACCTTATTTTATCAATTTATAATCATTGTTCACTTAGCTTGGTTGGTAGCATTCAATCTCAGCCTGGACACTTGTGCAGTGCTGAGATGTAATTCATTACTTCATGGTCTGAGATGGCAGACTTCAAATTTCTTTTTATTGTTCATGGTCACAGCATGTGGGTGTTGCTGGCAAGGGCAACATTTATTGCCCAACCCTACTTGCCTTTGAAAAGGTGATGGTGAGCTGTCTTTTGAACCACTGCAGTTCATAAAGTGAAGGTACTCCCATAGTGCTGTTAGGAACTTCCAGCATTTTGACCCAGTGACCATGAAGGAACATTTCCAAGTCAGGATGGAGTGTGACTGGGAGGAGATCTTGGAGGTGGTGGTGTCCCCATGAGCCTGCTGTCATTGTTCTAGGTTGTAGAGATCATGGGTTTGAGAGGTACTGTTAAGGCAGCTTTGGCAAGTTGCTGTGATACATCTTGTTTGTGCTGCCACATTGTGCTAGTGGTTGAGGTAGCAAATGTTGAGCTGGTGAATGGGGTGTCACTCAAGTGGGCTGCTTTATCCTGGATGGTGTTGAGCTGCTGAGTGCATTCATCCAGATCAGTGGACAGTATTCCATCACACGCCTGACTTCTGCCTTGTAGGTGGTGGAAAGACTTTGGGGAATCAGGAGGTGGATCACTTGCTGCAGAATACCCAGCCTCTGATCTGCTCTTGTAGCCACAGTATTTGCGGGTGGTCCAGTTAAGTTTCTGGTCAATGGTGATGCCCAGGATGTTGGAAACTGAGCCAAACTGTTCACCTTGGTATTATGTTTGACCATGAGATGTTTCCAACCTAATCACTGAGACTGAGTGCCTATTTTCACCTCCACTACATTGCCCAACTCCAACCCTGCCTCAGCTCATCATCTGCTGAATCCCTCATCCATGCCTTTGTTACCTCTCGACATGACCGTTTTAATGCTGTCTTGGCTGGCCTCCCATCTTCCACTTTACTTAAAATTGTGCTCATCCAAAATCTTTGCTGCCCATATCTTAACTAGCCTCAAGTCTCAGTGATGCCCAGTTTTGAGCTGCTAGATCGGAATCTATTCCATTTAGACGATGGTAATGCCACATAACTCAATGGAGGGTGTCCTCAGTGTGAAGACAGGACTTTGTCTCCACAAGGTCACTCCTACCAATACTGTCATGGACAGATGCATCTGCAACAGGTTGATTAGTGAGGACGAGGTCAAGTAGGTTTTTAAATTGTGTTGGTTCTCCCAGTCTGGCAGTTATGTCTTTCATAGCATTCGCTGCAAAGTACTGTGAAACTGTTCTGCTAAATTGTGAACTGGTACAGTGCTATGTACATGCAAATATGTAGAGTACAAAAACAAAATACTCTGGATACTGGAAATCAAACAAAAACGAGAAATGCTGGAAATACTTAGCAGGGCTGGCAGCATCTGTGGAGAGAGAAGCAAAGTTAACAGTTCAGGTCTATTATCTTTCATCAGAACTGGCAACGGTTAGAAAAGAATTAGGTTTTAAGCAAGTGAAGGAGAGGGGGGCGGGGGGAGAGAACAAAGGGGAAGGCGTTTAGTAGGACAGAGGGCAGGAGAGATTAAATAACAAAGCTGTCCTGGGACAAAGGCAAAGTCTGTGTTAATGTTTGTGGTGAAAGACAAAGCATTAGTCCAGAAAGAGTGTTAATAGTGGAATAATGAGCAGCTCTGACTACATGAAAAGCAGGCACATGGTTAAAAAATAAAATATTCAGAAAGGCCAGTCATGCTCTGAAGTTATTGAACTCAATGTTCAGTCCACAAGGCTGTAGAGTGCCGAATCGAAAGATCAGGTGCTGCACCTCAAACATGCGTTGATGTTCACTGGAATACTGGAGCAGGCCAAAGGTCAAATATGTAGAGTAGTTTTGTAATAAAAGAACTTGAGAGTAGGAAAATCTTAACCAAACTCTGGTATTATGATCATCAAAATATAGTGGAAATCATTCTAAAGGTGCAAGTTTATGTGAGCTGGCCGGCAGGTTTGTACATCTTCCTAGATGGAAATTTATTTAAATGCCATAGAAAGTGAATTGAACTTTTATGAGCACAGAACAAGTAAGTCCTAAGGCAATATCTGACTCATTCATGCCTAGCAGTAAGTTTCCCAACCTTTTTCCCATTTTCTGCCTTCCCTGCCCTATAATGCACATGCCCCATTACTGCTTCTCTGTATTCCATATTTACAAACCTTTCTCTCTTGATCCCACTACTATCTCCCTCAAAATAGCAAATATCTTTTTGAACAGTAGCTCCTCCACTTCCAGCAGATCTAACTGTGTTGCATCTCAGACTCTAGCCTCAGTCCCCCATTAGTCATCTATATTCTACCCTTGGAAATGCTATCCATAAACATAGATTTTGCATGAATGCTAATGAAATCCAATGCTAACTCTCTGAATCCGCCATTAACTCTTTGTAAAGTCTTCGATGAATCAAAATTTCCTCCAGCTCACCAACAAAACAAAATCACTTTCAGTTCCTTTTGGCATTTACATGCTTCTGATATTGCTTCCATCATTTGGGGTACGGTAGCATAGTGGTTGTGTTACTGGGTATTATTAATCCAGAGGTATGAACTAAAGATCCAGAGACATGAATTGAAATCCAACTACGTGCAGTTGGGAAATTTATATTTAATTAATTAAATAAATCTGGAATAAAAAGCTAGTATCTGTAATAAGGACCATGAAAACTACCAGATTGTTGTAAAAACTCATCAAGTTTGCAAATGTTCTTTAGAGAAGGACATTACCGAGTCTGGCCTATCTGTCACTCCAGACCCATAGCAATGTGGCTGACTCATAACTGTCCTCTGAAGTGGCTGAGCAAGCCACTCGGTTGTATTCAAGAAGGCAGCTCACCCCCATCTTCTTGAGGGCAATTGGGGTTGAACAATAAATGATAGTGATGGCCACATCACATGAATGAACAAAAAATAAATCCCTCCCTTGTTGCCTGTTATGACTCCACCACGCTTGATGATAACTTGCATCTCTTGCCTCTCTACCTTCACTGTCAGAGCCCTAAAAAAAATCCCGTCTGATTTCTTGAATGCCCTTTTCATCTTTTACAGACTCAAATCAGTCAAATTTTGTAGCCCAACAGCCTTGGGTATTAAATTATAAATACTCATTAATTCTATTCTTATGAAGCTCCATAGGCTTTAAGTCCCCAGCATATCAATTTCAAGGTCATAGTTTTCAAATCCCTCCACAGCTTTGCCCAATCTTACTAATAACTTCCTACTGTTCCCATCTGAGCACACATCCTCTGCTCTTCTGATATTGGCTACCTGCTTGATCTTCACTTCTGTTCCACCACCGGTAGGCAATCCTTCAATTACCACAATCTCCTTAATCTACTCCATCTCACTTCCTGCAAAAACATATTTAAAAATTCACCTGGCTACATTTTTGGCGTACCTTTAATTAATTTCCTCCTCCCTGGGTGTCCTCTTTCCCCACTTGGTTAAGTATTTTGATTTTCTGATCTGATGCTACAGAAATAAGAAATGTTTATTGTCAAAGCACTATGGAAAAGAGCCTAGTCCAAAAAAAAATGGAAGAAACAACCAGGAGAAATTCTCATCTGGATTCCTGTCTTGGATCACTGCCAGTGTATCTGCATACCTACAATATGCCTCAACCAGGTGAAGCTACAATACAAGATTACATGCATGCTAAACAACAGAAGCAGCACTGGTCCCACAACCAATGCATCAGGTCAGGCTCTGCACTCCTGTTACACCCAGTCATGAATGATGGCCCACAATTAAGCAACAAATGGGAAGAAGGGGCTCCATGAACATTCCCACCCTCAATGATGGTACAGTCCAGCATGTGAATACAAAAGACAAGGCTGAAAACTTCACAACCATCTTAAGTTATAAGTGCCAAGTTCATGATCCTTCTTGGACGATACCACCTTCATGGATACTGGTCTTCAGCCAATTTGATTCACTCCATATGATAGAGAAACAGCTGAGTGCTAGACACTGTTCCTACAACGTCCTGGCTCTTGTACTGAAGACCTGTGCCCAGAACCAGCTCCAGCCAGGTTGTTCCAGAACAGTTACAACACTGGCATCTAATATGGAAAATTGCCCGGGAATGACCTCTCCACAAAAAGCATGACAAATCCAACCTGACTAATTACCAACTGACCTATCAGTCTACTCTCAATTAGCAAAGTGATGGAAGTAATCGCAACAGAGCTATTAAGTGGCACTTACTCACCAATAACCTGATCAGAGATACTTAGTTTGGGTTCTGCCGGGACCACGGCTCCAGACCTCATCACAGCCTTGGTCCCAACATTGACACAAGCTGAATTTCAGAGGTGAGGCAAGTGATTGCCCTTGACTGTCCCAAGGCAGTATTCAACTGAGTGTGACAACATCCAAGCTTGTGCTGAAGTGGCAAGTATCATTCGCACCACACAAGTGCCAGGCCATAACGATCTCCAATAAGAAAGCTCCTAACCTCTCCCCTTGACGTACATTCGTATTACCATTTTGCTGCAACTCCATGTTTGAGCCTTCAATCAAGTTTCAACCCTACATCAGCACTGAAATGGCCATATCGAATTCACAAATGACATAATTGATTGTGACCATGGTGCACTATCCCTCTTCATTCCTAATTTCCTCAGATACTGCAGCAGTCAGTGTCCATATGCAGCAAGATCTGGACAACATTCAGGCTTGGGCTGAAAAGTGGCAAGTGACTTTTGCGCCACACAAGTGCCAGGCGATGATGATCTGCAAGAAAAGAGAACCTCCCTTTGACATTCAATGGCATTACCATTGTTGAATACCCATTATCAACATCCTGGGGGTTATCATTGACTACACATTGACTACACATTGACCTGGAGCAGCCACATAAGTACAGAGGCTACAATAGCAGGTCAGAAGCTGAGAATTCTGCAGCGAGTAACCCAATTCCTGACTCCCCATCATTAACAGTTGTGTCTTCAGCTATTTAGGCCTTAAACTTGAGAATTTCTTCCCTCGCCTCTGCCTTTCTGTCCTTCTTTAGGATGGTCCTTAAAGCCTACCTGTTTGATTAAGCTTTTAGTCGCCTGTCCTAATGTTGGTGTCAATTTTTTTCTGATTATGTTTCTGTGCAGTGTCTTGGAGTGTTTTAACACGTTAAAGGCGCTATATAAATGTAAGTTGTTACTGCTGTTGTATTTAAAGCAGCTGTAAGCCCCACTCACTTTAATGTGTTTGAGTTGCACAGTACCACAGCTATGCCCTAATGTTTCAATGTATGACCATGCCTTTTGCTAATCAGTTTACAAAGGGCACTTTTCAGCAATCCGAATGGTTCATGAGGTAAAAAAGGTGAGACACGACCAGGGTCGGCACAGATGTCTTTAAGGTATTTTGGCCTGAGCTCCAATCACTTAAACAGAGCAATGCTTTAAACACTCAATATTCCACCAATTCTCTTAAAACAAGGACCCAAATATTGTGCTACACTTACTTATTATGCTACTCAAACACTATTAGTACCTTTTACAAGAGTCACTGGGTTTGAGCATTAATGTCATGCAGCCGATGATGCAATAATCTTGGAACTACTATGAAAGTGACCCCATTGTTGAAAAGAGAACAAGATGCGTGTTCACTTACAGGACTGACAATTGTATAGAATTGCAGTGAAACAAACCTTTTTGTTATTCATTCATGAGACATAGACATCACTGGCAAAACCGAGATTTATTGCCCATCTCTAATTGCCATTGAGAAGGTGGAAGTGAGCCACCTTCTTGAATAGCTGCAGACCATATGGTTAAGTACACAGACAGTGCCTTTAGTGCTGATGAAGGAGCGGCAATATATCTCCAAGTCAGGATGGTGTGGAGAACTTACAGCTGGTGATGTTCCCATGTGTCCTGCTCCCCATGTTTTTCTTCATATTTCATGTTTACAAGGTGCTCTTGAAAAAACCTTGGTGAGGTGCTGCAGAGCATCTTGTAGATGGTACACACTGTAGCCACAGTGTGCTGGCGGGGAGAGAGTGAATGTTTAAGATGGTGGATAAGGTGCCAATCATGTGGGCTGCTTTATCCTTGATGGTGTCGAGCTTCTTGAGTACTGTTAGAGCTGCACTCATCCAAGCAAGTGGAGAATATCCCATCACACTGCTGACCTTGTAGATGGTGAAAAGGCATTTGCGACGCATGAGATGAGTTACTCGCTGCAGAAGTCACAGCCTCTGACCTGCTCTTGTAGCCAGAGAATTTATGTGGCTTGTTCAGTTAAAATTTCTGGTCACAATCTTTATAAATGATTTTGATATGGGGACCAATTGTAATATTTCCAAATTTGCTGATGACACGAAACTAGGAGGGAATGTAAGTTGTGAGGAGGATGCAAGGAGGTTTCAAGGGGATTTGAACAAGCTAAGTGAATGGGCAAGAACAATGGCAGATGTATATAATGTGAATGGGTGTGAAGTGATCCACTTTGGTAGAAAAAATAGAAAGGCAGTGTATTTCTTAAATGGTGAGAGGTTGGGAAGTATTGATGTCAAAAGAGACCTGGATAGCGTCTTTCATGAGTCACTAAAAACTGGTATACAGGTGCAGCAAGCAATTAAGAAGGCATATGTTATGTTGGCCTTCATTGCAAGGGGATTTGAGTACAGGAGTAAAGAGGTATTGCTAAAGCCTTGGTGAGACTACATCTGGAGTATTGTGTACAGTTTTGGTCTCCTTATCTAAAGAAGGATATACTTGCCACAGAAGGAATAGAAAGGTTCGCCAGACTAAAAAACTTGAATGGTGGGAGTGTCTTATAAGGAGAATTGCAGAAACTGGGCTTGTATTCTCTAGAGTTTTGAAAAATGAGAGGTGAGCTCATTGAAACTTACAAAATTCTTACAGGGCGTGACAGATGTGGTTAGGATGTTTCCTCTGGCTAGTGAGTCCAGAACAAGGGGACACAGTCTCAGAATAAGGGGCAGACCATTTAGGACTGAGATGAGGAGGAATTTCTTGATTCAGAGGGAGGTCAGTCTGTGGAATTCTTTACCCCAGAGGGCTGTGGAAGCCCAAACATTGAGCATGTTCAAGACAGAAATTGATAGATTTCTGGATACTAATGACAGCAAGGGGTATGGGGATAGTGGGGAAAATGGCATAGAGGTAGATGATCAGCCATGATCTGTTAATAGGCCGAAAGGCCTGCTCCCTTTTCCTATGATCCTATAAACCCCCAGGATGTTGATGGTGGGGGATTCAGTAATGGTAATGCCATTTAAAGTCAAAGTAGTTAGATTCTCCCTTTGATTTAGATTTGATTTAGAGATACAGCACTGAAATAGGCCCTTCGGCCCACCGAGTCTGTGCCGACCATTAACCACCCATTTATACTAATCCTACACTAATCCCATATTCCTACCACATCCTCACCTATCCCTATATTCCCCTACCACCTACCTATACTAGGGGCAATTTATAATGGCCAATTTACCTATCAACCTGCAAGTCTTTTTGGCTGTGGGAGGAAACCGGAGCACTCGGAGGAAACCCACACAGACACAGGGAGAACTTGCAAACTCCACACAGGCAGTACCCAGAATTGAACCCGGGTGGCTGGAGCTGTGAGGCTGCGGTGCTAACCACTGCGCCGCCCCTTGTGTGGTGCGAGTGCTACTTGTCAATTATCAGCCCGAGCCAGGATGTTGTCCAGGTGTTGCTGCATGCGGGCACAGACTGCTTCAGTATCTGCGGTGTTGTAAATGGTACTGAACACTGTGTAATCAGCAGCGAACATCCCCAATTCAGACCTTATGATAGAAGGAAGGTCATTGATGAAGCAGCAGAAGCTGTCCTGAGCAACTCTGGCAATGATACCCAGAAGTAATTATGCAGGGTAGGTTGAGAACATAGTTAATAAAGCATAGGAGATCCTGGGCTTTATAAAGAGGGGCATACAGTACAAGAACAAAAAAAAAGCAGGAAGTGCTGGAAATACTCAGCAGGGCAGGCGGCATCTGTGGGGAGAGAAGCAGAGTTAACGTTTCAGGTCTGTGACCTTTCATCAGAACTCAGTACAAGAACAAGGAAGTTATGATAAACTTGTATAAAACTCTGGTTGGAGAAGCTGGGGCTTTATTTATTTATTTTAGAGATACAGCACTGAAACAGGCCCTTCGGCCCACCAAGACTGTGCCGACCATCAACCACCCATTTATACTAATCCTACATTAATCCCATATTCCTACCACATCCCCACCTTCTCTCAATTCCCCTACCACCTACACTAGGGGCAATTTACAATGGCCAATTTAAAACTTTTGCAGAGAGCTGGTACAGACACGACGGGCTGAATGGACTGCTTCTGTGTTAGAAACATTCTATGATTCTATCGACTACTATCCATCCGGGAATTTCAGAGAGTGGGGGAGGGACGGAATAGAACTTCTCCCAGTACGCACCGCGCGCTATTGTTTATTCCACCCATGACGCAGACACAGCATTTCTCCAATAGGCAGTGCGTTTTCTTTGATTGACGTGGGCGCGCAGGCCAATGGGCGGGCGGTGTGGTGAAGCTGGGAACCCGCCTCCGCTGCTTGGGGGAAGGTCGGTAATGGCGACGGAGCTGGTGAGTGAAGTTCGGGAATGTAAATAGCGCGGGAGTGGTGGGCGCTGGACGGCCAGTGGTTAGCTGTGGCGGCGGGGAGGGGGGGTCAGTATTGGAAAGGGCAGCAGCTGGCGGTAGCAGGACGGGCCGGGACTGAGAGGCTGAGGGGAAAGTGAGGGAGCGGGGATTGTGACGTGTCTCTTATTGTTGATAAGTTTGTTGTTTTTAATGGGTGACGTTTCTCCCATTCATTTCATGACAGCTCTCGACCTGTGTTAGACCATCAAATCAAGTGATCTCCATCCCCCCCCATTCTTCAATAACAACAGTTTTTGTTTTACTCTTTGAATTTGACGTGTCGGGTGATTTTTGTGGCGGCTGTTATCTCGAAATTATGAGGGGAAAAATAGTTGGAGGTGTCGCGGGACAAATGTTGGCCTGCAGTTGCTGCCGAGACCAATGCTTTTTTAAAATCTACTTCCTTTTATAAAAGTTGTATTTAAATTCACTACGGCCGGTTGACAGGACTTTAGTACCCTATTTAGTGGTCAATAACATTTTTATGGCCCAGTACAGTCCGCGTTAAAACATTCCCGAAATTCGCTGGTGACGTATTTACTTTTAGTCTGCGTTGAGCGCGGTAATTGGGGTCTTTGCTAAAAAGCTATGTGTTCATGACATTTTAACTTGATCCTGAAGATTGTTGTTAAACTGCCTTGCTACGCAGTTCTGAATGAATGAGCTGTCGCGCAGGCGCACTACCATGTATTTAGGGTGTGAGAGTCACATGATGGTGTATTTAAAGGCTCTGCGTGTTTATGAGCAGGATCCAGACATTTGTTTACTGTCTGCATTTCTCCTTTTCAATAAAGGCAGATTTTTTTGGGGGGGGGGAAAAGGCGATTTTTTTGTTGTTGCTGTGTTTGTTTCAAGGCTGTTATTTTTTGAACCACTCTTTCCACCCCCTCCACGGATTTAACACATTCAGTCCTCAAGCTGTTGCCAGCGAGATGTCGAGACTTAAGATCAAAGACTGACGCAGATTGCAAAATCATTTGAAGATATGAGGAACAATTTTCTGAACAATTTATATTCGTAAACCAAAATTTGTATGGGGAAGGGGTTATGCTTGGCAGTTCAGAAAACTAAAATAAGCTGAACTGGGTGTTGTGTGCGATATATATGAGTGAATCAGTGGTGGACAAAATTAGAAGAAAAGCTGAATTTATAACGCAGTGGCTGTAAATGGTACTGCTTTGATTAATACATTGTTTATCCAATCGAGGCCAAATATGAAAAGGAATGGGTATGATCTGTATTATTCAAGTAATTATATGTATCAATGCATATACCAGGAAGTAACAGGCACAGAATTTTTCACTTTTAATTAAAATTTTACAGAGAGCAAAATAATGATGGAGACATACACTTTGGATGAAGGTAGAAACTGAAATTTTATAACATTTCACTTGCTTTTTAAAAAAAAAACTTTATCATAATGAATTTGGCATTCCACAAACATTAAATTAGTTTTCAGGGACAGTGAGGCTGTATAGTACTAAGTACACTGCAAAATCTGTGCCACTACTTGAGATGAATAATACTTAACCTGTTAGCATCAGTGGGAGCACTGCAAGGACCAGAAATGGAAAATGCTTGAAATGTTTAGCAGACCTGTCTGCACCTGAAAAGAAATGTTTCAGGTGTTGACCTTTGTCAAAAGCAGAAGAAAACCAAACTCATTCATGTAATTGAATGAATTGAAAAGGAGAGAGCAACAAATGAAAGTCAGACATTTGGTCTGGTTGCTGTTTTTAATAAAAAGCAGCTCATGGGATAAATGATATGCAAACAAAAAAAACTTCTGCTATTGGTTAATAGTGATGTGGCAAGCCCAATTATCATCATATAAAGATGCGTGGTATTCCAGAGACCTTAAATAGGTATGTAAAATTGGAAATATATACCTGATTTGTTGAAAGATCACAATCCAAAGGGCCTTTAAAATGTTGTAAATCCTAGATTAATGGTGACAGATAGATGAACATTTTTGTGACCTGTGTCAGTAAACATGGTGAAATAAAACAATGCATTGTGCATTTAAACAGGCCAAAACAGCTGTTTTTGTATTTGGAATCACCACACCGCACCCCCCCCCCCCCCACCCTCCCAATCGTTGATTGGCTTCCAGACAAGAATACATGCTTAATTTCACAGCTATTTGAAAACTAAGACACAAAGAAACGTCTGTGATGTGTTGGACGTAGCAGAAAAGATAGAAGTCTGAATAGCCCAAAATAAATTTATTACAGCCATATAATGTATCTGACCCCTAGAGCTGTTTATTTGATTTATATATTGAAGGTGACCAATTATATCCAGTTTATGAATCATTATAATGTTTGTAAATAAAATGAGGGTATGTAGTTACCTCTGTTTTGACTGATAAGAACTGAGTGAGTCATTTGTAATGTCAGAGAATAGGAAACCTCGGGTATTCGAGTTGATGAGGTATTGCAGCATAATAGCGCACCCTTGCAATTATCTAACTTATTACTGTCAATGTGTATTAATGCCCCATATGCTTTGGCAATTACAGCATTATGACATAGGCAGTAACATTTGCTGTAAAGATGCAATTTATAGCATTTTTATTTAGCTTCAAGAAGTACAAATAATTGTCATCAAATTGTTTTGTGCCCAGTGGCTTCCACAGTGGACAGTGCAGACAACATTTAAGACTCCAGAATTAAGCTGTATGTATAAGTAACGGCAATTCAGGAAATACTTCAGGCAAACTATTTTCAGGGCTTAATGGTATGTTAGGCAGAGATGGCCAGAAAATGGCATTTTGGGATGACAAACCAACTCATTGAAACCAAAGCAACTCAATTCAATTTGAACTGATTTTTTTAATTCACTATTTTGTCTTATTTGACATTTTTGGGCCTAGAGGTTTTGAAAGTGCTTTTCTTAATATTTTCCCCCTAGTGGTGAATAAAACCAAAATCATAACACTTGGGACCTTAGTGATCTGTTTCGTTGTTCAGTGCCATAAACTGAAGAGCTGATGCAATTAATTGGGAAACTCCCGAATCAGTTCTTTGACCTACAGCACATATCAGACTATGGTAAGAAATGTAAAGAAGGAAATGCGTGAATTAAAAAAAAATAGCATAATTTAATAAGTGTATGTAATATATGCATGAAATGTGGTACTTATGACTATCTGAAACTGTGCTTGGTTACTAATATGTTTTCAGAAGTTTATCAAAATTTGGAAATTATTACTGAATGACATCACTATTACATTAAACTGATTTTAGGAAACAAAAGCTAATTAAATTGGGATTTTGTAAATCCGATTTCAGCAGAATGGTTAAATGATGGAGCTGCTTGGTATATTCTGCTCGTTTACACATCCCCAAATTTCACAAGCTAATCAACTCATCCACATGGATATTGAACCTGGTCATTGCGCGATGCAGAAATGGAGAACTTGAGATGATGCATTGACAAATCTGTCAACAAAGCAAGTACTCCAGACAAGTACCTGATCCCTATGTTCCAAGAACGACTGGCATCATTTCATGACTCCACAGTCTTCACGAAGCTCTACGTGCGACGGAGCTATCTTCAGATACCACTAGCGGAGCAAAGGCGTGTTTCAGTACTGCAGAATGCCCTGTGGATTAAGTTCAGCACCTAACACGTTCCAGAAGATTGTCTCTTCAGTCTTGTCAAATGTCAAACCGATGCTCAACCTTCTCAAAGACGTCGTTATCATGGAAGGGTCAAAGCGGAATTGACATGTTGACGCAAGGAACATGACTTGTACCCCTTAATGTCCCCAGATCTGGTAATAAGGAAGGATACTGTTGTGCATAATCTGTATCATTGATCATGTTAATGTGTGCTCCAGTGGGGTCTACAAGTTTGAAGCCACTTATTGAACAGGTCTACCCCCATAAGGCTCTTGTCTTTGGCCACATAGCACATGAATTTGTCTAGGTTGAAATTTTTGTAGCACATTGGAACTGTGCTCATTCGGAAGATTGGGTTAATCGAGTCATCGTAAGCTTGAAGAGTGTCTGTCGCAGGAGTGAGAAAATTGCTAACCAGTTAGCACTCTCTTCTCATACAGTATAAAGTTGTTTTCCCTTACATTAGTATTCTTGTGGATTGTCCTGATGAATGCAAGACGAAAAGCTTCAACAACATGTCTCTGCTTTCAGCAATACTCAAATTCTGTATTGCCAAACGACTATTTTATCAAAATACTTACTGTTTTAACTTATTTGATTTTCTCTCATCAATTTTTATTAAATCATCATTTGAGAGGCATTGACACTCAACATATGATGCAAAACTTCATCTTTCCATGCAACTCTGATAAGAGAAACTTCATTTTGTTGGGGGCATAATTTGATTTTCACTGGATGGAACTGAATTTAAAAAAAAATCATACTGGCATATTGGCTTTAAACAATAGCACCTGCCATTAACTCAGACAATTTGCCATTGCTACAGAAGGGACACTACAATGGTGAGTTTGTTAGTGGTATTTATTAGATAAGATGGTGCATGTGTGATGTCGTTCAGTCCTGTGCTCTGAGTATTGCACGCAGGTTGTTGCATATGTTTCCCAGTAAGCTCTGTGAGGCATATGTGTGGGAGGATTAGTAATGTACTACACCATGTCTTGGAAGGTATCGTTTTGAGGGGTGGGGGCGGGGGTTGATGGCAGCATGTGGGAAACATGTTAGAATCTTTTGTAGCCTGCTTCTTCTCCCATTTTTGAATTGGTAAAGTCTTTGTAAGACTGCTGTTGACTCACAAAGTATAAAATTGAAAGGGAGAAGAAAGGAGATTAAAGAATTAAGAGAGTACAGTAATAATTTTAGTGAAAGAGCATGTTGTGATACAGCATTAGTAGTGTAAAGCTCAATTCTAACTTTGAATATCCTACACTTTTGAAATTTGGAGGATAGGTGCAAAGAAAGGGAATTTGAATTTAGAATGGATGCATGTGGCAGGAAGTCCTTGTGAACTTACACTTCTTGCTGCAGCATGGTCCAACATTGAAAGGATCAGTGAGGCATAACAGTGTGGTGAAGCCACCACCACTGCCCCCCCCCCCTCCCCCCATGATGTTATGAGCTGAAGACACACCTCTTGAGGTCTTTTAAATACTATTAAACACTTTGAGCTCTTTTAAAAACTTGGAAATACTTTTGAACACATGTATAAGTATTGAAAAATTGTTAACTTTTATACACTATTAAACATGAAAACCTTTATTGAATTCATGCTGACTTTCTAATGGTGGGTGCACTCCTATGTGGGTGCTTGTAGTACAAGATATCCGGTGTAACAAAAACTAATATTTATTAAATATTACAAAAGCAAAACTTCCATATGCAGGGATTCTGCATTTTGCTAGAAAAGAAAACACCAGCACCACTGAATTAAGAACGCCTTGCGCTGCTGATTTCTGCTTTATTCCGACCAATTACAAAACGATTGTTCATGTTTTCAGAATCTAAAATGGCACCATGAATTTAGAGCACCATTGAAGTGCTGGTCACCGGCTGAGTAAATTTCACATTGATAGAACTGCATCCTTACTTGGTGTGTTTCCATCAATGATTATACCAAAAGAAATTAAAATGAGATCCTAAATGGAGGAGAAAATATGCAGTCAAGATATAAACTGCCACAAGGGCTTTGTCAGAATCTTGCAGCAGTGTAAAATTCAGTGACATTTCCTTCTAAAGTTATAATTGCAGGCAAATTCTATATTTGCACCAAAACTATTCTTACACAGGATAGGTCAAATTATTGAGTAAAGTGGATATAAAAAGTTACAAATTGACGCTTTTCCAATTAATTGTTTTTCAGCCTAACAGAGAAGTTTTGTTTATTTTTCAAGCTTTGCTTCACATTTTTACTGCTCATGTTTGTTCCAACTGCACATAATTCAATCTGTAATTCAGCTTTTCGCTTGAATTGTAGCAGCTGAATAAAATATTGCAAAATGCATCATAGTACAGTTATGTTTTTTTTCATTCATTCATGGGATGTGGGCATCACTGGCTATGCCAGCGTTTATTGCCCATCCCTAACTGTCCTTGAGAACGTGGTGGTGAGCTGCCTTCTTGAACCGCTGCAGTCCATGTGAGGCAGGTACACCCACAGTGCTGTAAGGAAGGGAGTTCCAGGATTTTGACCCAGCGACAGTGAAGGAGCAGTGATATAGTTCCAGGTCACGATGGTGTGTGACTTGGATGGGAACTTGCAGATGGCGATGTTCCCATGCATTTGCTGCCCTTGTCCTTCGAGGTGGTAGAGGTCGTGGGTTTGGAAGGTGCTGTCTAAGCAGCCTTGGTGCATTGCTGCAGTGCATCTTGTAGCTGGTACACATTGCTGCCACTGTGCATCGGTGGTGGAGGGAGTGAATGTTTGTGGATGGTGTGCCAATCAAGCGGGCTGTTTTGTTCTGGATGGTGTCTAGCTTCTTGAGTGTTGTTGGAGCTGCACCCATCCAGGCAAGTGGAGAGTATTCCATCACATTCCTGACTTGTGCCTTGTAGATGGTGGACATGCTTTGGGGAGTCAGGAGGTGAGTTAATCGTCACAGGATTCCTAGCCTCTGACCTGCTCTTGTAGCCACGGTATTTATATGGATACTTCAGTTCAGTTTCTGGTCAGTGGTAACCGCTTGGATGTTGATACTGGGGGATTCAGCTATGGTAATGCCATTGAATGTCATGGGGAGATGGTTAGATTCTCTCTTGTTGGAGATAGTCATTGCCTAGCACTTGTGTGGCGCAAGTGTTATTTGCCATTTATCAGCCCAAGCCTGGATATTGTCCAGGTCTTGCTGGATTTCTGCACGGACTGCTTCAGTATTTGAGGAGTCACGAATGGTGCTGAACATTGTGCAATCATCAGCGAACATCCCCACTTCTGACCTTATGATTGAAGGAGGGTAATTGATGAAGCAGCTGAAGATGGTTTGTCCTAGGACACTACCCTGAGGAACTCCTGCAGTGATGTCCTGGAGCTCAGATAATTGACCTCCAACAACTACAACCACAATCAGCTTCCTTTGTGCTAGGTATGACTCCAAACAGCGGACAGTTTTCCCCCGATTCTCATTGACTCCAGTTTTGCTTGGGCTCCTTGATGCCATACTCTGTCAAATGCTGCCTTGATGTCATGGGTTGTCACTCTCACCTCACCTCTGGAGTTCAGCTCTTTTGTCCATGTTTGAACCAAGGCTGTAATGAGGCCAGGAGCTGAGTGGCCCTGGCGGAACCCAAACTGAGCATCACTGAGCAGGTTATTGCTAAGCAAGTGCTGCTTGATGGCACAGTTGATGACACTTTCCATCACTTTGCTGATTGCGAGTAGACTGATGGGGCGGTAATTGGCCAGGTTGGACTTGTCCTGCTTTTTGTGTACAGGACATACCTGGGCAATTTTCCACATTGCCAGGTAGATGCCAGTGTTGTAGCTATACTGGAACAGCTTGGCTAGGGGTGCGGAAGGTTTTGGAGCACAGGTCTTCAATACTATTGCTGGAATATTGTCAGGACCCATAGCCTTTGCAGTATCCAGTGCCTTCAGTCGTTTCTTGATATCATGCGGAGTGGATCGAATTGGCTGAAGTTTAGTTTAGTTTAGAGATACAGCACTGAAACAGGCCCTTCGGCCCACCGAGTCTGTGCCGACCATCAACCACCCATTTATACTAATCCTGCACTAATCCCATATCCCTACCACATCCCCACCTGTCCCTATATTTCCCTACCATTTCCCTATACTAGGGGCAATTTATAATAGCCAATTAACCTATCAACCTGCAAGTCTTTGGCATGTGGGAGGAAACCGGAGCACCCGGAGGAAACCCACGCAGACACAGGGAGAATTTGCAAACTCCACACAGGCAGTACACAGAATTTGAACCCGGGTCACTGGAGCTGTGAGGCTGCGGTGCTAACCGCTGCGCCACTGTGCCGCCCCTATACTAATTCCATATTCCTACCGCATCCCCACCTGTCCCTATATTTCCCTACCACCTACCTATACAGGGGCAATTGCTAATGGCCAATTTACCTATCAACCTGCAAGTCTTTGGCATGTGGGAGGAAACCGGAGCACCCGGAGGAAACCCACGCAGTCTGGCATCTGTAATGCTGGGGACTTCAGGAGGAGGCTGAGATGGATCATCAACTCGGCAATTCTGGCTGAAGATTGTTGCAAATGCTTCAGCCTTATCTTTTGCACTAATGTGCTGGGCTCCCCCATCATTGAGGACGGGGATATTTGTGGAGCCACCTCCTCCAGTTAGTTGTTTAATTGTCCACCACCATTCACTACTGGATGTGGCAGGACTGCAGAGCTTAGATCTGATTTGTTGGTTATGGGATCGCTTAGCTCTGTCTATCACATGCTGATTATGCAGTTCGGCACGCAGATAGTCCTGTGTTATAGCTTCACCAGGTTGACACCTCATTTTGAGGTATGCCTGGTGCTGCTCCTGGCATGCCCTCCTGCACTCTTCATTGAACCAGGGTTGGTCTCCTGGTTGATGGTAATAGTAGAGTGGGGGATATGCCAGGCCATGAGGTTACAGATTGTGGAGGAGTACAATTCTGCTGCTGCTGATGGCCCACAGCGCCTCATGGATGCCCAGTTTTGCATTACTAGATCTGTTCGAAATCTATCCCATTTAGCACGGTGATAGTGCCACACAACACGATGGACAGTATCCTCAATGTGAAGGCGGGACTTTGTCTCCACAAGGACTGTGCGGTGGTCACTCCTACCAATACAGTCATGGACAGAAGCATCTGCGGCAGGCAGATTGGTGAGGACGAGGTCAAGTATGTTTTTCCCTCGTGTTGGTTCCCCCAGCACCTGCTGCAGACCTAGTCTAGCGGCTATGTCCTTTAGGACTCGGCCAGTAGTGGTGCTGCTGAGCCACTCTTGATGATGGACATTGAAGTCCCCCACCCAGAGTACATTTTGTGCCCTTGCCACCCTCAGTGCTTCCTCCCAAGTGGTGTTCAACATGGAGGAGTACTGAGTCATCAGCTGAGGGAGGGCAGTAGGAGATTACCTTGCCTATGTTTGACCTGATGCCATGAGACTTCATGGGGTCTGGAGTCGATGTTGAGGACTCCCAGGGCAACTCCCTCCCTGCTGTATACCACTGTGCCACCACCTCTGGTGGGTCTGTCCTGCCGGTGGGACAGGGCATACCGGGGATGGTGATGGCAGTGTCTGGGACATTGACTGTAAGGTATGATTCTGTGAGTATGACTATGTCAGGCTGTTGCTTGATTAGTCTGTGGGACAGCTCTCCTAACTTTGGCACAAGCTCCCAGATGTTAGTCAGGAGGACTTTGAAGGGTCGACAGGGCTGGGTTTGCCGTTGTTGTTTCCGGTGCCTAGGTCGATGCCGGGTGGTCTGTCCGGTTTCATTCCTTTTTATTGACTTCATAGCGGTTAGGTACAACTGAGTGGCTTGCTCGGCCATTTCAGAGGCCATGTAAGAGTCAACCACATTGCTGTGGGTCTGGAGTCACATGTAGGCCAGACCAGGTAAGGACAGCAGATTTCCTTTCCTAAAGGACGTTAGTGAACCAGATGGGTTTTTACAACACCGACAATGGTTTCATGGTCATTAGACTAGCTTTTTTTCAATTCCAGATTTATTAATTAAATTCAAATTCCACCTTCTGCTGTGTGGGATTCGAACCCATGTCCCCAGAGCAATACCCTGGGTTTCTGGTTTACCAGTCCAGTGATAATACCACTACGCCACTACCTACCCTAATATGTGGTTGTGTTGAGTGGAAACATTCAGTTTAAAATGGCTAGCTTCCAGTAGTCTAATATAATTAGGATGAAAACAAAGAGCAGGCTGTGCGCCTTCTTGTATCAGCCAGAAAATCAGTGAAAATTAGCGTAACATCTGGACAATCAGCCCAAATTGCCAAATTACATATCTATGCTGCTTTATGGACTGGCGGGACCATTCACGTGCACTCTTCCAGAACCCATTGAGGAGCATTGCAATTCTGGTTTTTGGCACAAATGCGACCGACAGAAGTTGTGGTGCTGTTGCGGCCTTCAATAGCGGAGAACGTCTCAGTGTTTGCTGCCATTGGGGCTGCAAAATCCAGACCAGTAGTTTAAAGGATCGTTGTTACCTCAAATGAAGAGTTTTTAGATCAATTTGGTTCCTGGAATAGTTTACTCTGAAAACTTTGTTGCCATGCCATTGCTACAACCTATGTGTTTAGTATTTTTGTTTTAACTTGAAACTAAGAAATCTAGATGGGTCAAACTATATATTTTAATGCTTGCTCTTGCTGTTACTGTAACTTTTCTTCTATTCAGTAAACTGGTAAATTGTTAAATAAGGGAAAGGATACCATGACAGGTTCAGATTTCTTTTGGATAAATGTTCTTCCAGATGTTTTGAGTTTGGGGTGGTGCTTCTATTTGCCTGAGTAAAGTACCATTAAGGTAACCTCCTCTAGCTGAAAAGCACCAAGTTGAACCTGTCTAGTTGGCACTGAAGTTGTGAGCTGCAGAGCCATATGAAGGGTTTGTACTAATGCTGTCAGGTATTAAATTTGACATGTGAAGAAGTAATTCCTTTTGAAGAGTGAAAAGTGTCTCCTAAGCATTTATCTCCCTCTTGGTATCAAGTGTGATTTATACTGCACTTAAACAATAAGGCTGTTGCATTAATGAGGAAAAACACAGCAGATGCAAAATATGACAGCCAGCTGCTAACCTGGCATCTCCTTCAGCTAGTTTTAATGGGTCTTTTTGTATGATGTGAAGTGGCTTCAAAAATGAGTGAAGAAAACTTGTTGAGCAGGTGAGTCTCATAGCACTTGTGCTGACATAGTGGCATACATCTTTCCCATTTGCAGTTCTCCCTATGTTTCTTCAATTTGTTATACCAGAGCCAGTATGATCTGTCAGTTAAGGAAATGTTCCTCATTTTGTGCTTTTTCCTGTTTATTGCTGCAAGCCTTAATTTTCTTTTGCTTCCCCCCATGTTATGGACTATGTGTAATCTCTTTGTATAGCTACAAGTTTCATATTACAAATCTATCATTGATTAGCTTTCTTTAAAGAAAAAAAAGATTGAAATTCTCAACCTGTTAAATTTCTTTAAATCATAGAATTTCTTAACTATTGTACAGTTCCAGTTATCTGTTCAAGTACATTTTCTTACCTAATAAAGCATACCGTTTATCATTTAGTTCTGTTTTTTATAGAAATAAATGTTTAACTTGAATTATTTTGTTGTGTATAATAAAACTATTAAAAATTATAACTTGCGGAAGCCTAAATTTAAGTCTAGATAATGTTTTCCATATTGTGTGCATTTGTGAAGGACACAGTAATACAAAAGATGACAGTTATGCAATGTTTTATCATTTTAAAAGTCTGTTTCCACGTTTCCCGTCCACATTTGTGAAGGAAACCATTGGCAGTGGGGCAGAATTACAGTGACGAGTTTACATACACAGTTTCTGTTGTAGATAAATGCGGACATAGAAACTTATAATTGAGAAAGAAAAATAAGGACAGAATGTATGAATTTAAATATGACTGAATTATGCTGCCTTGCCCTCGAGCAATTTTCCTGTGTCCTGTAATGCTGCTTCACCTGAAGATTGTGCTTATTTTTGACTCGCTGTGTGCAAAGCCACAGATCAATTAGTAAATCGATAAAACAATTATACCTGAAATTATCTGATGTGGTTATGATATCAACTATTTGTCTTATGATTGGTTTCAAAAGGTTTGATTATCTTCTCACTATTTTCTCCATCTTATCAGATGCAAGCAAAATCAAATACTTAAACTTGGTTTGAATTTTATATATGGTTTCCTTCACATTTTTGAGTTCAAGTATAGTAATTACAGATATTTTGTATGTGTTCATTATTCATTTTTTTTTAAAATTCAAGTCAACTGAAGTCCAATGGAGTAACATGGTGTGGGATATGAAAACGAAATGTACACCTAACAGAGTGCAGAAAGTTAAGTTTGTAGTCGACAAGAAAATTTCCGGGATGGATGATTCATTTGAGTTATTAAAGTGCAATGAAGATTTACCTTCATCACCTGGAAATGCAAATAATGACCAGAATATGGAATATGGTGAGCTATTTTTAGAAATTCTATGTTTTTGATTCATATATGTTGATACAATATTTTATCGGGTAAATTGTCAAAAGCTGAAACTTTACCCAAACTTTACATTTGAAAATAAAGTTGCATTTAGAAGCTAATGTAATATTGCTCTATATCGATAGCTTTAAGATTTGATGCACTGAGGTTTCTGTTGTAAATTGTATTAAATTATATTTTACAGTTTTATGTATGGTTCTAACATGCAATACTTGCTTTGTCTTTGTACTCTAATATCAAGCATAGTTGAGTTCACGCATCTAACAATTTTCTTTTCTCCACAGCCTTCTGCAAAAAAACCATAAGATTTCACTACAGTCATGCGTTTACTGCATTGTTTTCATTTGTTCATTCTGATAGACATAACAGTTGTGACGTACCAGTTGTGAAACTTAAGAATTATAATTGAATTATTGTATCTAAATAACACAGCAGAACTATTAAACACTAGAAAATGAAAAATATTAGGAGAAAGAGTAGGTGAATTTTATTGGAGCAGTTAGTTCTGTTGGAGGAGCTAGCACAAGCAGTGTCCCAGATGGCTTCCATCTATACCAAATATTGCACATCTGTTAATATACTGTAATTATATGTTGCTACTGTAGACCCAGCAGACTTAATATTGAAAAAAAATTGTACATTAGATAACAGGTTAAATTTTAAAACACATTGCCAAAAAGATATAGAGAGGCATGTTTATTTAAATTGACCTGGTTCAATTTCTTGAACTGGCAATTACATGGATTATATAGAACTAGCAGCACAGAAACAAGATAATGAGCCCACCTGATCTACGTTGGCATTTGTGCTCCACACAAGTCTCCTCCCCATTCTAGTCATCTACATCCAATCCTATAAACATATTGTTGTATTTCTGTCCCTCATGTACTTACCTAGCAGCCCCTTAAATGCATCTATGCTATTCATTTGGATGCAGGTTTCTGAATGTGGATACTGAATGCTCTGGAGCCTTTTAAAAAGAAAAATGGATAAATGTGGTTGAAGATCTTTGACCATTGAATGTATTAAGTACTTATTGGACTTCTTTATCATAGTCAAATTGTGGCAATCAGTGTCAAAATCATCAGACTACTGAAAATTGTTTATTTTTAAGTCACTGTGCTCTCTCTGGATGCAGAAAATAATTTCAGGCATGCAATGTAAGCAAAAACACTTTTAGGTCAGTTATCGCACAGCCAGATGCTGGGTAAAGCTGCTTCAGTTCTGACCCAATAATATCCCTCAGCTTGACCCTCGGGAGAACCCCCTCCATTGTACCAATGTGACCTTTTTACTATTTCCAGTAATGCTGTGGTTCTTCTGAGTGAGATTGCCAATTAGTGTTCAGTTAGGACCAATTTTCTGTTGTAGGTCCTTGCCCAATAGGAACTGGATTGATACTGTCTAAAATCATTTTGATCACACATGTTCCTTTATAGCCTGCACAGAAAGGTGGCTTTCACTCTATCAATAGCATTTAACTGGATGGAATGAGAGCATTGATTTTTGGCTTCACTTTAAGTCTTAATTCACATCATTAGACTGTAAAGGTGGCATTGTTTTCCTGCTTCCTTTTGTATCTTATCTCCTGGATGCTGCCGTCTTAATTATTTGTGTAATAGAACCAGAGACTATTTCACTCGCAAAAGCCTTGACAGAACTTGAAATTAGTGCTGACCCACTGAATTGAGAATAGTACCTGTTGATCATCGACATTGGAATTATCATTGTCTTAATAGAACAGTAAATGCATTCCAGTGGCAGCATATGCTGTCTTCACAGTTCCTAATTTTCTGCACTTTCAACATACTACTTCCAATAGACATTTGTGTTCAAAGGAATTGCATTTTTACTTTGTCAGATTAGGATCTTTATTATTCAAATGTTTTTTGATCTCTTTGGAGATACCCTACACTCAAGGTCATTTTGCTTGCAATCAATCAAAGGACTATGGAATTTCTGAAATATAAAGACTGGAGTTGAAAGGATGACCTGTTTTACTGGGGCTTTGGTTAATGGAGTATGTTTAGACTCTGTTTTCATAGAGAAGGTGCCTGTTTGATATTCTCCATCATGGGATCATTCATTGTATTTCGGCAAGGTGGACAGTACTTTGACAATGTAAAAGTTTTCAACCTTTCTCACTTCCTGTCAACAGTTTCTGTTTTTCCTGAAGAGTGGGCTGGATACTTACTGGCTTGTGTGCAGGGAGAGGTCTCCTTCCAATGCCTATTGATTGTAAACAAGATAACAAGCTTCTTTAGACTGACAATTTCCCAGAATTGCTAATAAGATCCAAATGAATTAATGGGGAGACTGAAACATTTTAATTGAGAGGCATTGTGTTGAGTAAGTTACAACTGGTATCCATAATGGATGAATTCTTTATCTGTATATGGAGCAGTGACCTTTGTTATCTACAGTTGACATATTTTGTACTTCTGGAAACTTAATATAGAATTCTAATATTCAAGATGCATAGATGGAAGAAAAGGTTCACAAAATGTTGCTGTTTCTCACAAAGACTGCTAAATTGCTCCTTCCAAATGAATGTAAAACGTTCCCCACTATCAAAAGGAACTTGGCTATCAAATACTTAATGTGTTTCTAACAGTTTCACTTAACTAAAATTAAAATTTGGTGAAGTCTTGATTCAAATATGTTTAATTGAACAAAATTACAGCAACATGCGCTTATACAGTGTCTTAAACTTAGTAAAACATTCCAAGGCGATTCACAGGATCATTAACAAAGTTTGACACCGAGCTACATAAGGAAATATTCAGACGGATGACCAAAAGCTTGATCAACAAGGTCGATTTTAAGGAGTGTCTTTAAAGGAAGGTAGAGAAGCGGGGAGGTTAGGGAGGGAATTCTAAATCTTGGGGCCTCGGCACCTGAAGGCACAGCGTCAATGGTGGACCGATTAACATCGGGAATGTGCAAGAGATCAGAATTGGAGGAGTGCAGAGATCTCGAAGGGCTGGAGGAGGTTAGGCGAAAGAGTGGCGAGGCCATGGAGGGATTTGAAGACGAGGATTTCAAAAGTATATTGGCACTGAGATATTTCAAATGCCATGATTTGAGTTTGTTGGAGTTAATTTATAAAGTTTATTACAGCATAACTTATAGAGATATTAGAAAATTATGTAGTATGGCAATCAAGATTATGAAGAAATTCTAGATTTTATAACAATTCTCTGCATACATTAACTGCAAAATATTCACTTCTTTCTCCATATTTAGGCAAAATCTCATAATGCTGTTGCTTTTTTAAAAAATTGCTTTACACTGGGACAGCAATAGGCCATTCAACCCACTGAGCTGCTTCAGCACTTGTTAGGCATGGCAGATGATAATGATTCCATGATCAGTTATCTTAACAGGAGGCCGCACTTGTAGGAGACGTGGGTAAGAGAATTGAGGTTCTAATATTGGAGCCAAATCTCTGACATGTTTTCTGTGAGCACAAGATCTTGGAATTGCCCCTGCTGCTCCAAATGTCTTTTAGGGTTGTTTGAGGAATCTTTACTTGCTGGACAATGCACTACTGTAATGGTTAACAATTTGTTCAAGTTGCTTTTAGATCTCCAACCTCTTAACATGCATATAATCTAGAAATGTACTTTCTTTTGCAAATCATCTGATCATAAACAAAAGAGTATTTTGAGTTTCTGAATATTCCTTGTGTTCTAGATGATCTTCCAGAACTGAGAGCTGTAAAGACTGACAGAGCCATACCTACAGCCTTCCAACTTAGCAGTGGAGTGTCTCATCAAGAATACCCGAGGTCTGCTCGAACCATGTGTACCTCTAGATCACCTGACGGTGCCTTGCCACCTTTCACCAGTGAATCTGGTGTGAATTGGCTGACTGAATTGGCTAATATAGCCACTAGTCCACAAAGTCCTCTCATGCAGTGCACATTTTACAACAGGTTTGTGTAAATGCTGTTTCAGTCAGAGGAACAATTTTGTAATGACTGAAAATGTATGAATATTGCTGTAGAACATAATGGTCAGTACTCAGTGTCAATGTGTGCTGTTCACACTTTCTCAAATTATTTGTTTAGCAAAATGTGGGCATTGTAACTGCCAATACCTGAAGCAATCACAACAGTCATTTTACATTTTAGTTGGCCATTACTTTTTTTTCTGCTTGTTTCTAATACCCGCATTCCTGTATACAAAAGCAAAATACTGTGGATGCTGGAAATCCAAAATAAAATCAGAAAATGCTGGAAATACCCGGCAGGTCAGACTATAAACCTGAAAGGTTAACTCTATTTCTCTCCACTGATGCGGCCCGAGCTGCCGAGTATTTCCAGCATTTTCTGTTTTTATTATTCCCATTCCTGTAGATGGTTCTTGAACTCTCGCTCTCCATTCCATGCTGGTCTTTCTATGAATTACATTATGAAATGGTTACAGTATGTGAGTATGTTAGATAAATGATTTTCTTCAGTTTAGTTTGTAGTACTTAGTAATACTTAAGACAGTGCATTGAAAAATCTTTATATACATTTTATATATTTCTAAAGATAACTAATTTAAAATTTTCACATATTAAGGCCAGGCCTTATCTATGCTATTATGTTTTATGCTTTGATTATTCATTTTACTGTATTTGTGTTTTTATTAATAAGTATGAGAAAATTGCCAGGGTGGCATAACAAGTTAGCAGTCCAGATTCAGATCACACTAATGGGATGAAGGTTTTTCTCTCGTGGTTGTAATAGGGTTTTGTGAAATTGACTTTCAAATTGACATGGGTCCAGAGCACAAAACTTTCCACAATTTGGTACAGATTGGCACTTTCACATATAGATCAAAAAGATAGCTGGTGTGTGCCATCCTATAGCCTTTGAATGCCTTAAGTAGAAAAAAATGACATCTCTCACCTTGATGGCTTTGAACACTTAACAGAAAGACTGTAGGCTTCTTACAATGACAAAGATATCAATCTTAAAACAAATAATTGTTCTAAAGTGCATTTAAGTACATTATAAATGTAGAGTTTATTATATATTTCACCTGTACATTGTGAAAAATTGGCTTTATATTAAGCTTTTTTTTTATGGGATGTGAATGTCACTGGCAGGACCAACATTTAATGCCCATCCCTAATTGCCCTTGAGAAGATGGTTCTGAGCCACCTTCTTGAACCGTTGCGATCCATGTGTTGTAGGTGCACCCACAGTACTGTTGGGGAGGATGTTCTAGGATTCTGACCCAGCAACAGTGAACAAATGGTGTTATAGTTCCAAGTTAGGATGTTATGTGACTTGGAGGGGAACTTGCAGATGGTGGTGTTCAGAAGCGCCTGCTGTCCTTGTTCTAGTTGGTAGAAGTCACTGGTTCTGAAGGTGTTGTTGAAGGAGCCTCGCTGAGTCGATGCAGTGAAACTTGTAGAGAGCACACACTGGATTTGGTGGAGGGAGTGAATTTTTGAGGTGCTGGATGGGCTCTTTTGTCCTGGGTAGTGTCGAGCTTCTTGAGTGTTGTTGGAGCTGCACTCATCCAGGCCAATTGTAGAGTATTCCATCACACTTTTGACTTGTGCCATGTAGATGGTGGAATGGCTTTGGGGAGTCAAGCTGAGTCAGTTGGTGCTGATTAACCTTCTTGTAGCCACAGTATTTATGTGGCTGGTCCAGTTAAGTTTCTGGTAAGTGGTGACTCCCAGGGTGTTGTTGGGGGATTTAGCGACGGTAATGCTGTTGAACGTCAAGGGGTGGTGGTTAGACTCTCTCTCTTGTTTGAGATGGTAATTTCTTGGTAGTCGAGTAGCATGAATGTTGTCGGGGCCCGTAGCCTTTGCTGTATCCTGTGTGCACAGCTGTTTCTTGATATCACATGCAGTTAGTCGAATTGGCTGATGTCTGACATCTCTGTCGATGTTGACCTTGGACGGAGGCCGAGAAGGATCATCCATTCAGCATTTCTGGCTGAAGATGGTTGCAAAAGTTTCAGCCTTGTCTTTTACACTCATGGTGGGCCATGCTCATTGAGGATGGGGATGTTCACGGAACTTACTCCGCCTGTTAGTTATTTAATGGTCCACCAGCATTCATGACTGTATGTGAGAGGACTGTGTAGCTTTGATCTGATCCATTGTTTGGGGGATTGCTTAGCTCTGTTCTGCTTCCGCTGTTTAGCATGCCTGTAGTCCTGTATTGTAGATGGAGTTGCATTGCTGGTTAAAGAGGAAATTAACGCAATAGTGAGGAAAGATATTGGCTCCGACAATGTGGAATCTGTATGGGTAGAGCTGAGAAACACTAAGGGGCAAAAACGTTAGTGGGGGTTGTTTCTAGACCCCCAAACTGTAGTGATGATGTTGGGAATGGCATTAAATAGGAAATTAGAGACGCATGCGATAAACGAACATCTGTAATTATGGGTGACGTTAATCTGCATATAGATTGGGTAAATCAAATTAGTCACAATACCGTAGAGGAGGAATCCTTGGAGTGTGCACGGGATGGTTTTCTGGACCAATATGTTGAGGAACCAACTAGAGAACAGGCCATCCTAGACTGGGTATTGTGTAATGAGAGAGGAATAATTGACAATCTAGTTGTGCGTGACCCCTTGGGGATGAGCGACCATAATATGATGGCATTCTTCATCAAGAAGGAGAGTGATGTAGTTGATCTGAGACTAGGGTCCTGAATCTTAGTAAAGGAAACTACGAAGGTATGAGGTGTGAATTGGCTATGACGGATTGGGAAACGTTACTTAAAGGGATAGCGGTGGATAGGCAATGGCAAACATTTAAAGAGCGCATGGATGAACTGCAACAATTGTTTATCCCTGTCTGGCGCAAAAGTAAAACGGGAAAGGTAGCCAAACCATGGCTTACAAGAGAAATTAGAGATAGCATTAGATCTGAGGAAGGGGCATATAAATGTGCCAGGAAAAAAAAAGACCTGAGGATTGGGAGCAGTTTAGAATTCAGCAAAGGAGGACCAAGGGATTGATTAAGAAGGGGAAAATAGAATGCAAGAGTAAGCTTGCGGGGAATATAAAAACTGACTAAACGTTTCTATAGGTATGTGAAGAGAAAAAGATTGGTGAAGACAAATTTAGGTCCCTTTATAGTTAGAAACAGGGAAATTTATTATGGGGAACAAAGAAATAGCTGACCAACTAAATGCATACTTTGGTTCTGTCTTCACAAAGGAGGACACAAATATCATACCAGAAATGTTGGGGAACACAGGGCTTAGTGCGAGAGAGGAACTGAAGGAAATCCGTATTAGTGGAGAAATGGTGTTGGGGAAATTGATGGGATTGAAGGCCGATAAATCCCCAGGTACTGATGGTATGCATCCCAGAGTGCCTAAGGAAGTGGCCCTAGAAATAGTGGATGCATTGGTGGTCATCTTCCAAGATTCTAATAGACTCTGGAACAGTTCCTACAGATTGGAGGGTAGCTAATGTAACCCCACTATTTAAAAAGGGAGGTAGAGAGAAAGCAGGGAATTATAGACCAGTCAGTCTGACGTCGGTAGTGGGGAAAATTCTAGAGTCCATTATCAAAGATTTTATAGCAGAGCACTTGGAGAACAGTGGTAGAATTGGGCAGAGTCAGCATGGATTTACGAAAGGGAAATCATGCTTGACAAATCTTCTAGAATCCTTCGAGGATGTAACTAGTAGAGTTGATGAGGGGGAGCCGGTGGATGTGGTTTATTTGGACTTTCAGAAGGCTTTCGACAAAATCCCACATAAGAGATTAGTGTGTAAAATTAAAACACATGGGATTGGCGGTAGTGTATTGCGATGGATAGAAAATTGGTTGGCAGACAGGAAACAAAGAGTAAGGATAAATGGGTTTTTTTCCGAATGGCAGGCAGTGACTAGTGGGGTACTGCTATTAGGACCCCAGATATTCACAATATAAATGATTTAGATGAGGAACTATATGTAATAGCTCCAGATTTGCAGATGACACAAAACTGGGTGGGAGGGTGAGTTGTGAGGGGGATGCAGAGAGGCTTCAAGGTGATTTGGGCAAGTTGAGTGAGTGGGCAAATACATGGCAGATGCAGTATAATGTGGATAAATGTGAGGTTATCCACTTTGGTAGCAAAAACAGGAAGGCAGATTATTATCTGAAGAGCTATAAACTGAGAGAGGGGAATATGCAGCGAGATCTGGGTGTTCTTGTACACCAGTCGCTGAAGGTAAACATGCAGGTGCAACAGGCGGTAAAAAAAGGCAAATGGTATGTTGGCCTTCATAGCGAGAGGATTAAAATACAGGAGCAGGGATGTCTTGCTGTAATTATACAGGGCCTTGGTGAGGCCACACCTGGAATATTGTGTGCAGTTTTGGCCTCCTTATCTGTGGAAGGATGTTTTTGCTATAGAGGGACTGCAGCAAAGGTTTACCAGACTGATTCCTGGGATGGTGGGACTGACGTATGAGAAGAGATTGAGTCGGTTAGGATTATATTCGCTGGAGTTCAGAAGAGTGAGGGGGGATCTCATAGAAACCTATAAAATTCTAACAGGACTTGACAGGGTAGATGCAGGAAGGCTATTCATGATGCTGGGGGAGTCCAGAACCAGGGGTCATAGTCTGAGGTATGGGGTAAACCTTTCAGGACTGAGATGAGGAGAAATTTCTTCACCCAGAGAGTGGTGAGCCTGTGGAGTTTGCTACCACAGATGTTTTCAAGATGGAGTTAGATATAGCTCTTGGGTCTAAAGGGATCAAAGGGTATGCGGCGAAAGCGGGAACAGGTAGGTTACTGAGTTGGATGATCAGCCATGATCATAATGAATGGCAGAGTAGGCTCGAAGGGCCGAATGGCCTACTCCTGCTCCTATTTTCTATGTTTGTATGTTACTCCTGGCATGCTCTCCTATGCTGCTTATTGTACCAGGGCTGGTTCCCTAGCTTGATGGTAATGGTACATAATATTATCAGAAATAGGAGCAGGAGTAGGTCATTCAGCCCCTTGAGCCTGCTCTGTCATTCAGTAAGTTCTTGGCTTATCTGATGTTGGCCTCAACTCCACTTTCCTGCCTATCCCCCATAACCCTTGACTCTCTTGTAGATCAAAAATCTAACTTGGCCTTGAATATATTCAATGACCCAGCCTCCGCTGCTTTCTGGGGTAGAGACTTCCAAAGATTAACGGCCCTCTGAGAAAATAAATTCCTCCTCATTTCTGTCTTAAATGGGAGATCTCTATTTTCCCATTTCACTTTAGCCAACTCTGTCTTCATGCCTTTGTAATTGCTTTTATTTAAGTTTAAGACACTAGTTTAGACCCACATTTCTCACCTTCAAACTGAACGTGAAATTCTAACATATTACGATCACACGTTTCGAGAGGATCCTTTACTATGAGATCATTAATTAGTCCTGTTGCATTACATGTTACCAAGTCTAAAACAGCCTGTTCCCTGGTTCGTTCCACAACGTATTGTTCTTAGAAACTGTCCTGAATGCACTCTGTAGACTCATCCTTCATGGAAAAAGACACAAAAATATCCCAAGAATAATAGAAAATCAAGGGACAAAAGCGAGGATGAAACTTAAACAATCACTGCCGTTAGAGGGAATGTACTATAAAAACCCCTAATGGTACTGAAGGCTAACAAATTCACTAGATCTGATGACCTGCATCTGAGGGTGTTAAAAGAAGTGGCTGCAGAGAAAGTGGTTGTATTGGTTGTAATCATTCAAAATTGCCTGGATTTTGGAAAGTCCCAGCGGATTGGAAAGCTGCAAATGTAACACCTCTGTTAGAAAGTAGGGGTTCAGAAAGCTGGAAACTATCGGCCAGTTAGCCTAACATATATCATTAAGAAACTGCTGGAATCCATTATTAAGGAAGTAGTAGCAGGAGATTTAGAAAATTATAATACAATCAAGTAGGTTCAGCATGCTTCTGTGAAAGGAAAATTGTGTTTGACAAATTTATTAGAGTTCTTTGAAGATGTAGCAAGCAGGGTAAATAAAGTGGAACTGGTGGATGTAGTGTATTTGGATTTCCAAAAGGCATTCGATAAGGTGCCACATAAAAGGTTACTACACAAGATAAGAGCTAATGGTATTGGGGGTAATATATTAGCATGGATAGAGGATTGGCTAACTAACTGGAAACAGGGAGTATAAATGGGTCTTTTTCAGGTTGGCAAACAGTAACTAGTGGGGTGCCACAGGGATCGGTGCTGGGGCTTCAACTATTTACAATCCATATTTATAATGGATGAAGGGGCAGACTGTATTGTAGCCAAATTTGTTGAAGATGCAACAATAGATGGAAAAGCAAGTTGTGAGGAGGACACAGAGTCTGCAAAGGGATATAGATAGGTTAAATGAGTGGGCAAAAAATTGGCAGATGGAGTATAATGTGGGAAAATGTGAGGTCCGCTCTGAAGAATAGAAAAGCAGAGTATTATTTAAATGGAGAGAGCCTGCAGAATGCTGTGGTAGAGTGGGCTTTGGGTGTTCTTGTACATGAATCACAAAAAGATAGCATGTAGGTACAGCAGGTAATTGGGAAGGCAAATGGAATATAAGCCTTTATTGTCATGGGGATGGGGTATAAAAGTAGGGAAGTCTTGCTACAACTGTACAGGGTGTTTGTGAGACCCCATCTAAAGTACTGCGTACAGTTTTGGTCTCCTTATTTAAGGACGGATATACTTGTATTGGAAGCAGTTCAGCGAGGGTTCACTAGGCTGATTCGTGGAATGAAGTGGTTGCGTTCTGAGAAAAGGTTGAGCAGGTTGGACTATACTTGTTGGAGCTCAGAAGAATGAGAGCTGATCATATTGAAACGTATAACATTCTGAGGAACTTGACAGGGTACATACTGAGTGGATGTTTCCCCTCATGGGGGAATCTAGAACTAGGGGGCACAGTTTCAAAATATGGGGTTTCCCATTTAGGACAGAAATGAGGAGGAACTTCTTCTGAGGATCATTAATCTTTGGAATTCTCTTCCCCAGAGAGCAGTGGAGGCTGGGTCATTGAATATATTCAAGGCTGAGTTCGACAAAATTATGCTTATATTGTCTAATATTTCCCACTCTTCTTTAGCTACAATATCTGCATCATCCCTCTTCTTTGTGAAGACAGAGACCAAGTACTCATTAAGAACCCTGCCCACATCTTCTGCATCCACACATAAGTTACCTTCTACATCTCTGATAGGCCCTACCCTTTCCTTAGTTATCCTTTTGCTCTTAAAGTACTGATAAAACATCTTCTGGTTTTCCTCGATTTTACCTGCCAATATGTTTTCATGTCCTCTCTTTGCTTTTCTAATTTCCTTTTTTACTTCACCCTTGCACTTTTTATACTCCTCTAGGCTTTCTAAAGTATTAAGTTTTTTTGTGACTGTCATAAGCTTTCTTCTTCTGCTTTATCGTACCCTGTCTGCCTCTTTGTGCCTGTAGAATCTTGCTTTTTGAATGCCTCCCACTGGTTTGCCACTGATTTTCCTTCAACTAGCTGTATCCAGTCTACATTCGCCAGATCACCTCTCACCTTTGTAAAATTTGCCTTCCCCCAATTTAGAACTTTTACTCCTGTTCTATCCTTGTCCTTTTCCTTAATAATGCTAAATCTAACTATTATAGTCACTGTCTCCAAAATGGTCACCCACTGCTACTTCATCCACTTGCCCACTGTCATTTTCTACGACTAAATCTAGAATTGCACTCCTTCTTGTTGGACTTGTGACATTGCTGGCTAAAAAAAGTTCTCTTGAATGTGGTTCAAAATTTTGTGCCCTCTGTGCCCTTTACGCTATTTGTATCCCAGCTGATATTAGGGTAGTTGAAATCCCTAACTATTATTGCCCTATCGTTTTTGCACACAGGAACTTGCCTACATATTTGTTCTTCGATCTCCGTCTCACTATTTGGGCATCTATAGTACACTCCTAGTAGTGTGGCTGCCCCTTTTTTTATTTCTGAGCTCTGCCCATATGGCTTCATTTGATGATTCATTTAGCATATCATCCCTCCTCAGAGCAGTAATTGGTTCTTTAACCAAAAATGCTACATCCCCTCCTTTTTTACCCCCCTCTCTATCCTGTTTGAAAACTCTATATCCAGGGATAGTGAGCTGCCATTTTTGCCCCTCTTTAAGCCATGTTTCCATTATAGCAATGATCTCATGCTGCCATGTGTCTATCTGTGCCCTCTGCTCATCGACTTTATTTGCTATACTCCTTGTATTTAAATAAATACCTTTTAACACTGCCAAATTCCTGTGCTGCACACTTTTTAACCTTTGCGTCTTCAGTCTTTCATATGGACATACAAACATAGGAATTAGGAGCAGGAATAGGCCACTCGGCCCTTAGAGCCTGCTCCGCCATTCAATAAGTTCGTGGCTGAACTGATTAACTCCACATTTCCACCTACCCCCGATAACCTTCCACCCTCTTGCTTATCAAGAATCTGTCTACCTCTGCCTTAAAAATAATCAAAGACTCTGCTTCCACCACCTTTTAATGAAAAGAATTCCAAAGATTCATGATCCTTTGAGGGAAAAAATTTCTCCTCATCGCTGTCTTAAATGGGTGACCCCTTATTTTTAAACAGTGACCCCTAGTTCTGGATTCTCCCACAAGGGGAGACATCCTTTCCACATCCACCCTGTCAAGACCCCTCAGATCACGTACGTTTCAATCAAGTCGCCTCTTACTGTTCTAAATTCCAGCGGATACAGGCCTAGCCTGTCCAACCTTTCCTCATAATACGACACGTCTATTCCAGGTATTAGTCTAGTAAACCTTCTCTGAACTGCTTCTGACACATATACACCCTTCCTTAAATAAGGAGACCAGTACTGTACACCGTACTCCAGATGTGGTCTCACCAATGCCCTGTATAGCTGAAGCATAACCTCCCTACTTTTGTATTCCGTTCCCCTCGTGATAAATGATAACATTCTATTAACATTCCTAATTACGTGCTGTTCCTGCATATTAACCTTTTGCGATTCATGCATTTAGGACATGCAGATCCCTACACCTCAGAGCTCTGCAATCTCTCACAAGTTAGATAATATGCTTCTTTGTTGTTATTCCTGCCAAAGTGGACAATTTCCCACTTTCCCACATTATACTCCATTTGCCAGATCTTTGCCCACTCACTTAACCTATCTATATCCCTTTGTAGCCCCTTTATGTCCTCTTCAGAAGTTACTTTCCTATCTATCTTTGTCATAAGGTCATAAGATATAGGAGCAGGAGTAGGCAATTCAGCCCCTTGAGCCTGCTCCGCCATTCAATACGATCATGGCTGACCTCATCTCTGCCTCAACTCCACTTTCCTGCCAGTTCTCCATAACCCTTCAATCCTTTACTAATTAAACATCTGTCTATCTCCTCAAATTTACTCAATGTCCCAGCATCCACCACACTTTGGGGTAGTGAATTCCACAGACTCATGACCCTTTGAGAGAAGTAATTTCTCCTCATCTCTGTTTTAAATCGGCTACCCCTTATCCTAAAACTGTGACTTTTCGTTCTAGATTGCCCCACCAGAGGAAACATCCTCTCTACGTCTACTTTGTCAACCCACTTAATCATATATACTTCAATTAAATCTCCTCTCATCTAAACTCCAGAGAGTAAAGGTCTAAACTGCTAAATCTCTCTTTACAGCTCCAGGGACCCGGGTTCGATTCTGGGTATTGCCTGTGCGGAGTTTGCAAGTTCTCCCTGTGATGGCGTTGGTTTTCGCCGGGTGCTCTGATTTCCTCCCACAGCCAAAGATTTGCAGGTGATGGGTAAATTGGCCATTGTAAATTGCCCCTAGTGTAAGTAGGTGGTGGGGAATATGGGATTACTGTAGGGTTAGTATAAATGGGTGGTTCTTGGTCGGCACAGACTCGGTGGGCCAAAGGGCCTGTTTCTGTGCTGTATCTCTAAATAAAAAATAAAATAAATAATAAGACAAACACCTCATCCCTGGAATCAATCTAGTGAATCTCCAATGCAACTACATCCCCCCTCAGGTAAGGGGACCAAAACTGTATGCAGTACTCCAGGTGCGGTCTCACTAATGCCTTGTACAGTTGCAGCAACACTTCCCTACTTTTATATTCTATTCCTTTAGCAATAAATACCAAAATTCCATTTGCCTTCCTTATTACCTGCTGTACCTGCATACTTGCTTTCTGCGATTCATGCACGAGGTCACCCAGATCCCTCTGCGCCAAAACATTCTGAAGTTTCTCTCCATTTAGATAATTTACCTTTCTGTTCTTCCCACCAAAATGGATAACCTCGCACTTATCCACATTAAACTCCATCTGCCAAATTTTGGCCCATTCACCTAACCTATCCATATCCACTTGTAAATTTCTTACTTCTTTATTGCAACTTACTATCCCACCTATTTTAGTGTCATCTGCAAATTTGGCTATAGTGCCTTCTATCCCTGCATCCAAGTCATTAATATAGATTGTAAATAGTTGGGGCCCAAGGACCAAACCCTGTGGCACCCCACTGGTTACATCTTGCCAACCAGAAAAAGATCCATTTATCCCGATTCTCTGTTCTCTGTTGGTTAGCCAATCCTCTATCCAAGCTAATAAATTGCCTCTGACCCCATGTGATCTTATCTTGTGTTTTCACCTTTTGTGCGGCACCTTATCAAATGCCTTCTGGAAGTCCAGATATACTACATCTACAGGATCTCCATTATCCACTTTGCTTGTTACAGCTACGAAGAACTCGAGCAAATTAGTCAAACACGATTTACCCTTCATAAAACCATGCTGACTCTGATGGATTGCATTTTGACTTTCTAAATGTCCTGTTATTACTTCCTTAGTAATGGATTCTAACAATTTCCCAACGACAGATGTTAAACTAACTGGTCTGTAGTTTCCTACTTTCTGCCTCCCTCCCTTTTTGAATAAGCATGTTATATTAGCTTTTTTCCAATCCACTGGAACCTTTCCCGCATCCAGGGAATTTTGGAATATTATAACCAATGGATCCACTATCTCCACTGCCACTTCCTGTAAGACCCTAGGATGTAGGCCATCAGGCCCTGGGGACTTGTCTGCCTTCAACACCAATAGTTTGCTCAGTACATTTTCCCTAGTGTTGATGATTTTTCTAAGTTCCTCTCTATAACCTCTGCATTTCCTGTTAGTATTGGGATGGTACTAGTGTCCTCCACCGTGAAAACTGAGGCAAAATACTGATTTAGTGTCTCTGCGATTTCTGTGTTACCCTCTATTAACTCCCCAGTCTCATCCTCCAAAGGACCAACATTCACTTTAGCTACTCTCTTACCTTTTATATACTTATAGAAACTTTTGCTATCTGTTTTTATATTTTGTGCTAGTTTTCTTTCATAATTTACCTTTGCTCTTTTTATTACCTTTTAGTAACCTTTTGTTGATCTTTAAAAGTTTCCCAATCTTCCAGCCTGCCACTGGCCTTTGCAATATGGTATGCCTTAGTTTTTGACTTTATGTTATCCTTAACTTCCTTGCTTAGCCATGGATGTTTTTCCCCCTCTTAGAATCTTTCTTCCTCTCTGGAATATATTTTAGTTGGGAGGTATTGGATATCTCCTTAAACATCTGCCACTGCTCATTAACTGTCCTACCTTTTAGTCTTCTTGCCCAGTCCACTAGGGCCAAATCTGTCCTCATGCCTATGTAATTACCTTTGTTTAACTCCAGAACGCTAGTGTGGGACTCCAGTTTCATGCCCTCAAACTGAATTTGAAATTCTAGCATGCTATGATCACTTTTCCCTCGAGATCCTTAACTATGAGATCATTTATTAATCCCACCACATTACACAATACCAAATTTAGAATAGGCTGCTCCCTGGTTGGTTCCACAACATAGTTCTCCAAAAAACAATTTCTAATACCTTCAATGAACTCTCTCTCGAGGCTGCCCTTGCCAATTTGATTAATCCAGTCTATATGCATATTAAAATCACCCATGATTATTGTAGTACCTTTCTTACAAGCCCCCAGTATTTCCTGGTTTATACTGTGCCCCACTGCAGAACTACTGTTTGGGGACCTATAGAATACTCCCACCAGGGACTTCTTTCCCTTGCTATTTCTTATTTCTACCCACACCGATTCTACGCCTTGATCTCCAATGCCTATATTGTTTCTCACTACAGCACTGATCTCTTCCTTTACTAACAAAGCTACACTTCCTCCTTTTCCTTCCTGCCTATCCTTCTGAAATACTGAGTACCCTTGGATATTCAATTCCCAAACCTGGTTTCCCTGCAACCACGTCTCAGTAATTGCTACTAAATCATACCCATTCGTCTCTATTTGCGCTGTTAACTTGTTTATTTTATTCCAAATGCTTCATGCCTTCAGATAGAAAGCCTTTAAGTTTGTTCTATCATCCAATTTCCCTACTCTTGTACGACTCCTTGGTGTAATATGACGTTCACACGTTCTGTCCCTTTTATTTTCTGGTAACAATCAGCCTCATCACTAACCTGCACTCCTACCTTCTCCTTTAACTTTGACTTCCTAATTTTCCATGCAACTGAACCCCGACCCCTACTATTTAGTTTAAAGCCTTATCTACAGCCCTAGTTATGCAATTCGCCAGGACTCTGGTCCCAGCATGGTGGAGCCTGTCCCATCGGAACAGCTCTCTCCTTCCCCAGTACTGGTGCCAATATCCCATGAGTTCAAACCCATTTCTCCCACACCAATCTTTGAGCCACGCATTTACCTCTTTAATCTTATTGACCCTGTACCAATTAGCTTGTGGCTCAGGTATTAATCCAGAGATTATTACCTTTTTGGTTCTGTTTTTTAATTACACCCCGAGCTGCTCATATTCCTTCAGCAGAACCTCTATCCTCGTTCTACCTATATCATTGGTACTTATATGGACCATGACAACTGGATCTTTCCCCTCCCACTCCAAGTTCCTCTGCAGCGCAGATGAGATTTCCTGAACCCTGGCACTAGGTAGGCAACACAGCCTTCGGGACTCTCTATCCTGGCCACAGAGAACAGTGTCTATGCCCTTAACTATACTATCCCCGATTACGACTACATTTCTCTCTTCTCCCCCCACTTGAATGGCTCCCTGTATCACGGTGCTATGGTCAGTTTGCTCATCCTCCCTACAGTCCCTGCTGTTGTCCACACAGGGAGCAAGAATCTCGAACCTGTTGGACAAGGACAAGGGCTGAGGCTCCTGCAACACTATCTCCTGGATCCCTCTACCTGCTTCACTTATAGTCACATCCTCCTGTCCCTGACCACTGGCTGAATTCAAGGTAGTTAAGGGGTGTGACTGTCTCCTGAAACAGTGTCCAGGTAACTCTCCCCCCTCCTTGATGTGTCGCAGTGTCCGAGACTCAGACTCCAGCTCATCAACTCTGAGTAGCCAACACTTGCTACAGATGTGGTCACTAGGAACCACAATGGGGTCCACCAGCTCCCACATCATGCAGATACAGCACATCACCTGGCCCTGCAACTCTATTTTATTTAATTAGATTTTAATTTGTTTTTAAATTTCCGACTGATTTTTAGTTCTTTTAATCCGCTTTAGTTTTTAGTTTATATACTAATAAATCGATCAAGTCTTACTCTATATTTGATTTAAATTAAATTAATTTAAAGCTTACCTGTATACTCACCCTGGCGGCTCGCACTGTTGTATGTGACGTCACTCTGATGTCACTTTTCAATTTTCTTTTTCCCCCCCCCCCCCCCTTGCTGTGCTCCTGCTGCTCCCGCTGTGAACCGCTGCTCCTCTCTCTCTGTGACTCGGACAGTTTGGTTTGGTGCGCTTTTTTTCGAACCTCTGCTCCTTGGGCTGCTTCTCTCTCTGTCATCAGCAAATTTAGCAACTATACCTTCGGTCCCTTCATCTAAGTCATTTAGATGAATTGTAAAACGTTCAGGCTCCAGCACAGATCCCTGTGGCACACCAGTAGTTACACCTTGTCAACCAGCAAATGACCCATTTATGCTTACTCTCTCTTTCCTGTTAGCTCACCAATCTTATATCCATGCCAATATGTTACCCCCTACATCATGAGCTTTTATTTTCTTCAATGACCTTTGTGGCACCTTATTGAATGCCTTCTGGAAATCTAAGTACAATACATCCACCAGTTCCCCTTTATCCACAGCACATGTAACTCCCTCAAAGATGTCCAATAAATTGGTTAAACATGATTTCCCTTTCACAGAACCATGTTGATTCTGCTTGATTACCTTGAATTTTTCTAAATGCCCTGCTATGACGTCTTTAATAATAGCTTCCAACATTTTCCCTAAGACCGATGTTAAGCTAACTGGCCTGTAGTTTCCTGCTTTCTGTCTCCCTCCATTTTTGAATAAAGGAGTTATATTCGCTATTTTCCAATCTAACGGAACCTTCCCCAAATCTAGGGAATTTTGGAAAATTAAAACTAACGCATCAACTATCTCACTAGCCACTTCATTTAACACCCTAGGATGAAGTCCATCACAACCCGGGGACTTGTCAGCCCGCAGTTCCAACAATTTGTTCAGTACCACTTTCCTGGTGATTGTAATTTTCTTGAGTTCCTTCCTCCCTTCCATTTCCTGACTTACAGCTAATACTGCGATGTTGTGTCCTCAATAGTGAAGACTGATGCAAAATATCTGTTCAATTTATCTGCCATTTCCTTATTATCCATTATTAATTTCAGAGTCACTGGCTAATTTTCTGCCACCCGTTCCCTGCCCTGAATTTGTCCTATCTGAAACTGACCTCAGGTTCCCATCCCTAACAGCACTAGCAAACCTTCGTGCAAGGATATTTGTCCCAGTCCTGTTCATGTGTAGACCGTCTTGTACGGATCCCACCTTTCCCAGAACTTATCCAGAAATCTGAAGCCCTCCCTCTTGTACCATCTCTCCAGCCAGGCATTCATCTGGTGTATTCTTCTATTTCTATACTCACTGGCACATCATCTTGGCAGAATCTGGAGATTACTACCTTGGAGGTCCTGCTTTCTCTCTTTCCTACCTCCCTAAACTCAGCCTGCAGGACCTCATCCCTTTTTCTACCTATATCGTTGGTACCAATGTGGAATATCATGTGAAATGCTCTGTAGCCGCTCGGCAATATCCATGATCCTTGCACCAGAGAGGCAACATACCATCCTGGAATCCCATCTGCGACCACAGAAATGCCTGTCTGTACCCCTAACTATAGAATCCTCTACCACTATTGCTCTCCTGTCTTTTCTCCCTGCCTGCCTGCACAGCTGAGCCACCCATGTTGCTTTGGTCATGACTCTTGCTGCACTCTCCAGAGGAACACACACTCCCAACAATACTCAGAACAAAATACCGGTTAGAAAGAGGGATTCCCTCCGGAGTCACCTACACTACCTGCCTTGTCCTCCTTGTTTGTCTGGCAGCCACCCTGTCCCCCTCTGCCTGTGCTCTCAAGCTGCGGGGTGGCTACCTCCTGATACATGCTATCCATGTATCTCATCCTCGCGAATGTACCTCACTGACTGCAGCTGCTCCTCGGGATCCAAGATTCGGCACTCGATTTTTTTGCATTTGGTGGTACTTTCTGCACAGTTATTTGTCCAGGATGTGGGTTGGAGCCCTGGAGTCCCCACATGGCACAGGATGTGCATTGGATGGGTGTGAGCAGCCCTGCCACACCTGGAATTATTTATTTACTGGAAGTTTATTTATTTAATTGGAAGTTAAATAAATATACAATAAAATGGTTATCAATAAAATGAACAGGTAACCACCTACCGACTACTGGTATTTCAGCTTCGACTTAGTAGATAGACTTAAATGTTAGAGAAAAAGTAAAAATCAGCAGAATAAAGAAAATAAAGTAAGAAAAAAATACCTACCAGATACTCACTGACTAGTTTCCTGTGCCTCACCGCTCTCTCCCCTCTTCTGCTGTTTGGCTGGGTGAGACTTCAGAGCTACAGTCACCTACCTGCTTCCCTGTGATGTCACACTTACCAATGCTAATGTACCTTACCACTATTAATAAACCCAACCAATACTAAAATGTTATCAATAGTAATCACATCAGTAATAAACCTTGCGGCTTTAAAATAAAACAGAACAGTAGACTCACCAACTTTTCCCTTCTGCCTGTGTGCCTTAATTAATTGTAAGGTAGTTACATAAATTTAAATTTTTTCCCTAATTTTTAGCTATTTACATGCACCCCAATAGTAGTGTGCTAACCTAGTTATTTACAAATACTGTCTTGACAGCAGTTACTCACCAACCACTCACCTTACAGCGTTCTTGTGATGTCACTGTTTACTTTTTTAAAACTCGGGCGCACCTGGACTCCTGTCCGCTACTCTTCCGAAAGGTAAGTGCTATAGGCTGCGATTCTCAGCCTTTATTTAACTGCTTCACGCTCCGTGTTCCTCATGCAAGTCTGCTCCTGTCCGCTGCGCTCCTGGAAGGTAAGTGCCGCCAGTTTTATTCTTATTAGACTTCTTCAGATGCTGAAGCATGCAGCAAGACCTAGACAACATTCAGGCTTAGGTTGGCACGTGGCAAGTAACAATTAACATTTGCACCCCACAAGTGCCAGGCAATGACCAACTGGAACAAGAGAGAATGTAGCCATCTTGACATTCAATGGTATTAGCATCACCGAATCCCTCACCATCAACATTGTGGGGTTACCACTGACCAGAAACTGAAATGGACCAGCCACATAAATACTGTGGCTACAAGAGCAGGCCAGAGGCTAAGAATTCTGTGTTGAGTAACTCACTTCCTGACTCCCAAAGCCTGTCCACCATTTATAAGGCACAAGTCAGGAATGTGATGCAAGACCGTCCACTTGCCTAGATGAATGCAACTCCAACAACACTCAAGAAATGCAACACCATCCAAGACAAAGTAGCCTGCATGATCAGAACCCCCTCCACTAGCAGTGCACAGTGGGGGCAGTGTGTACCATGTAAAAGGTACACTGCAGAACTCACCAATACTCCTTTGACAGCACCTTCCAAACCCGTGACCTCTACCACCTGGAAGGACAAGGGCAACAGATGCATGGGAACACCACTACCTGCAAGTTCCCCTCCAAGTCACGCATCAAACTGACTTGGAACTATATTGCTGTTCATTCACTGATGCTGGGTCAAAATACTGGAACTTGCTCCCTAACAGCATTGTTGGTGTACCTACACCACATGGATTGCAGTTGCTCAAGAAGGTGGCTCATCACCACCTTCTCTGGCAATTTGGGATGCGCAATAAATCCTGACCTTGCCAATGATGCTCACATCCCAAGGACGTATAATTTTTTAAAAATGGAAGACTACATGGTTTTCCAAAATTGCATCCTTAATTTCTTTTTGTCTCAGGATATTGCAGTGCTTTACTTCAATCTTAGATTTCTTCTGTTTAAAAAGAAGCATCATTTGGCTGATATGCACAGAGAATTAGCTTTCTGTGGACATAGTGCCGCACAGTGTGCCAAAGATTTAAAGTAGTATCCGTAATTGCTTGTTTCATGTAGACTCATACTTTGGTTAAATCTGTTGCCAAACAAGGGTTAGCAGATTGGTTGTGGCGTGCATCACCTGCGTTATCTTTGGGCAGGACTGTGCAATGTAGAGCACACTGGGAAAGCCAGAGCTCGCTCCACTCAAGTAGCAGTTGTTTGAGCCAGCATGAAAAGGGTTCCGCTTGAGATTATTGTAAACCTCTCCACCTCTCTCTCTCTTCTCAAGACTTTCCTTAAAACCTACTTATTTGACCAAGCTTTTAGCCTTTTAATGTCTCCCTACTTAGCTTGGTATCAATTTTTATCTGATTACGCTTCTGTGAAATGCCTTTTGAATTTTTTCTACTTTGAAGACACTATAAAAATGCAAGTTGTTGGAATAAAATCAGCAAAAAATGCCAGATGAAAGGTATAAATACCACTCAGCTTGATTTGTTATGTACTTTGGCTAAAGATCACAGAATCACTACAGCGCAGAAGGAGGCCATTCGGCCTATTGTGTCCGCACTGGCTCTCTGAAAGAGCAGTTCCCTCGGTCCCATTCCCTTGCCTTCTCCCCATAACCCTGCACATTCTTCCTTTTCATATAACTGTCTCATTCCCTCATGAATGCTTCAACTGAACCTGCCTCCACCACTTTCTCAGGCAGCACATTCCAGACCTTAACCACTTGCTGCATGAAAAGGTTTTTCTCTTACCAAATACTTTAAATCTGTGCCCTCTTGTTCTAGATCGTTTCACGAGTGGGAACAGTTTCTCTCTATCTACTCTGTCTAGACCCCTCATGATTTTGAATACCTCTATCAAATCTCCTCTCAGCCTTCTCTTCTCCAAGGAAAACAGTCCTAACTTATACAATCTGTCTTCATAACTGAAATTCCTCATCCCTGAAACCATTCTCATGAAGCTCTTCTGTACTCTCTGCAATGCCTTCATGTCTTCCCTCAAGTGCAGCGCCCAGAATTGGACGCAATACTCCAGCTGCGGCTGAACTAGTGTCTTGTACAAGCTCAACATAACTTCCTTGCTCTTGTACTCTATGCCTCTATTAATAAAGCCTAGGATACTGTTTGCTTTATTAACTGCTCTCTCAACCTGTCCTGCCACCTTTAATGACTTTTGCACATATACACTGTTATGACCAGGTGAGAAAGGTGTCGAAGGGGCCTTTTACTGTCTTCACCTGGTCTTATTGTAACAGGGTTTTATTTTAAACACACTGTTTTGAGCTCCCCCTTTATGAATCCTTGTTCACAGCTTTCCAATTATAAGGCAAAGAAATGAGCACAGCAGGTTTTCTTTAGGTTTAAAGAAGAAAAGTGAAATTTATTAAATCTTAAACTTGAACTCTAATTCGGTTAATGCCTACGGACACATGCCGCGCCCGTGCTAGCATGCACACGCGATATGCAGAAGCAAATAGACAGAAAAGGGGAGAAAAATAAAATGGACAGGTTTGAGGCAATCTCTGAAGAGGGTTTTTTTTTTACTGTGTTTCGAGTTCGCTGTAGGGTCCTTGATTGTAGGTAGCCTTGCTTTTCATTGGGGCTCAGTATGCTTCTTAAACCTAGTTCACTGTAGGAGACTTTTCCCTCTTGGGGTTCATATGTCTTCAATGGTTTCCGAAGCTGGTGAGAACGAGATGAGAGCAGACAGGAGAGAGGTGTTCTCAGTCCAGGAGAAAACAGCCTTGAGTTTCAATTCCCTGTTGGAAGCTCAAATTCAGAAAACTCAAAGCACTCAGCCAGCCATGTGACCAAACTGGTCCAATCATGTCTGATTGTGTATTCAGCCATTTTAGCAGTTAACCTGGAATGCTAGCCTTTTCACCTTCAACGTCTGGTAATCAAAAGTCCATTGTTGATTAAGCTGAAGCGGGGAATAGCCCTTTTGTCCTTTCAAGTACTGTCTGGTGGACATGCTAATGTCTCTCTCCAGCCAAAGTCTCCAATTGTTTTTTAAAGCAAGTTCTTTCTTCACATCAGTTTAAAATCAACGTTCATGTGGCGAAATTAATTTTCCTCATTCTTCGCAGGTGGAGGGGCTTGCCTGACAACATCTCGGTCCCTCTGCTCCTGCACCCCCTTTAGAATTGTGCCCTTTATTCTATATTGCCTCTCCATGTTCTTCCTACCAAAATGAATCACCTCACATTTCTCTGCATTGAATTTCATTTGCCACCTGTCTGCCCATTCCACCAACTTGTCTATGTCCTTTTCAAGTTCTACACTATCGTTCTCACAGTTCACAATACTTCCAAGTTTTGTATCATCTGCAAACTTAGAAATTGTGCCCTGTACACCAAGGTCTAGGTCATTAATATATATCAGGAAAAGCAAGGGTCCCAACACTGATCCCTGGGGAACTCCACTACAAGCTTTCCTCCAGCCCGAAAACATCCATTAACCACTACTCTTTGTTTCCTGCCACTCGGCCATTTTCGTATCCATGTTACTACTGTCCCTTTTATTCCATGAGCTACAGGTTTTCTCACTATTCTGTTGTGTGGCACTGTATCCAATGCCTTTTGAAAATCCATGTACACCACATCGACAGCATTGCCCTCATCAACCCTCTCTGTTGCCTCTTCAAAAAACTCCAAATTAGTTAAATATGATTTTCCCCTAAGAAATCCATGCTGGCTTTCCTTGGTTAACTCGCATTTGTCCATGTAACTATTGATTTTGTCCCGAATTATTGTTTCTAGAAGATTTCCCACCACCAAAGTTAAACTGACTGGCCTGTAGTTGCGTGGCTTATCTTTACACTCTCTTTTTTGAACGCGGGTGTAACGGTTGCAATTCTCCAGTCCTCTGGCACCACCCCTGAGTCTAAGCAAGACTGAAAAATTATGGCCAGTGCCTCTTTGATTTCCATCCTCACTTCTGTCAGTATCCTTGCATGCATCTCATCCGGCCCTAGTGCTTTATCCACTTTAAGTACAGACAGCTTATCTAATACTTCCTCTTTATCAATTTTAAACTCCTCTAGTGTCTGACTTACCTCCCTTTCAACATTGCCTGGGTTGCTGCATCTTCCTTGGTAAAGACAGATGCAAACTATTCATTTAATACCACAGCTATTCCCTCTGCCTCCATGTGTAAATTCCCTTTCTGGTCTCCAGTCTGCCCCACTCATCCTATTACCACCTTTTTACTATTTATATGCCTGTAGAAAACTTTGGGATTTCCTTTTAATGCTAGCTGCCAGTCTCTTCTCGTGCTCTCTTTGCTTCTCTTATTTGCTTTTTCACTTCCCTTCTGGACCTTCTGTATTCTCAGTATGGTTCTCAATAGTAGTTTTTACCTGGTGTCTGTCATAAGCACACTTTTTCTTCTTTATCTTAATTTCTACCTCTTTTGTCATCCAGGGAGCTCTGGCTTTGTTTGCTGCACTTTTCCCCTTTTGAGGGAACATACCTTGACTGTACTCGAACTATCTCTTCTTTGAAGGTAGCCCCTTTGTTCATCTACGGGTTTTCCTGCCAGCTTTTGACTCCAATTTATTCTCCCCAGCTCCATTATTACCCCATTGAAGTTGGCCTTCCCCCAGTCAATTATTCTTACTCTGGATTGCTCCTTGTCCTTTTCCCATAGTCAGCCTAAACCTTATGATGCAATGATCACTATCCCCTAAATGCTCTTCTACTGATACTTGATTCACTTGGCCCATCTCATTCCCAAGAACCAGGTCTAGCAGTGCCTCCTTTCTTGTTGGACAAGCAACATACTGTTGTAAAACATTTTCCTGAACACACTCTAGGAATTCTTGCCCTTCACTGCCCTTTACACTACTATTGTCCCAGTCTATGTTTGGATAATTAAACTCCCCCATTAAAACTACCCTATAATTTTGCACCTCTCTTGTAATTTCTTTGCAAATTTGTTCCTCCACGTCCTTCCCACTAGCTGGTGGCCTGTAGACAACACTGAACAATGTAACTACACCTTTTTTGTTGCTTAGCTCGAGCCAAATTGATTCTGTCCTCGACCCCTCTGGGATATCCTTTTTTCCCCAGCACTGCAATGCTCTCCTTAACCAGTACTGCCAGCCCTCCCCCTTTTTTCCCTTTCCTATCTTTCCTCAACACCTTGTATCCAGGAATATGTAACACAGGGTCCTGCCCTTCTTTGAGCCAACTCTCTGTTATAGCCACAACATCGTATTTCCACAAGGAAATCTGCGCCTGTACCTCACTAGTAATGTTAACCACACTCTATGCATTCACATACATGCACATTAACCCTGATTCAGACTTTAATACTTTCTCCCCAACTCTTAACCCCACCTAATAACATACTATTCCCTACTTCCGTGCTATCTATCTCCCCAGTATTCTGTGCAATATCTACAATACTAGTAAATACCACCTGGTAAATTACATTTTATCAATCCTTGGCTTGGCATTTCAGTCTGAATTTCCAGTTACATTCTTTGCACTAAAAAAAAAGCAAAATACTGCAGATGCTGGAAATCTGAAATAAAAACCAGAAATGCTGGAAATACTCAGCAGGTCTGGCAGCATCTGTGGAGAGAGAAGCAGAGTTAACGTTTCAGGTCAGTGACCCTTCTTCAGAACTGGCAAATATTAAAAATGTGAAAGGTTATAAGCAAGTAAAGCGGGGGGTGGGGCAAGAGATAACAAAGGAGAAAGTGTAGATAGGACAAGGTCACAGAATAGCTGACCAGAAGGTCATGGAGCAAGGGCAAACAATATGTTAATGGTGTGTTGAAAGACAAAGCGTTAGTTTAGATCGGGTGTTAATGGACTGAAAATTGAACAGCCGCAAATACAAACATGAAAAAAAATAGTGGGTAAGCAAACTGAACAAACTAAGATAAAATAAAATAAACACAAAAAAATAATATATATATATAAAGAAAAAAATAACAAAAAAATAAATGTAAAATGGGGGGCCCCTCATGCTCTGAAATTATTGAACTCAGTGTTCAGTCCGGCAGGCTGTAGTGTGCCTAATCGGTAAATAAGATGCTGTTCCTCGAGCTTGTGTTGATGTTTACTGGAACACTGCAGCAATCCCAGGACAGAGATGTGAGCATGAGAGCGGGGGGAGTGTTGAAATGGCAAGCAACCGGAAGCTCGGGGTCCTGCTTGCGGACTGAGCGGAGGTGTTCCGCAAAGCAGTCTGCATTTGGTCTCCCCAATGTCAAGGAGACCACATTGTGAGCAGCGAATACAGTATGCTACATTGAAAGAAGTGCAAGTAAATTGCTGCTTCACCTGGGGCCTTGGATAATAATGAATGTCCTTTAAGATGGAAAAGGGATGGCCTTTAATTGACCATTCACCAAAAGTATTCAACTGATGTGAGGCTGTTGTCAGCAATGAAATTTAAATTGTATGATATTTGAATGGAGTCAGTAGGTTGAGGGCAGCAGTCCCAGATTAAACGGAATCATATACAAAACAATACCTGTTCCCTTGAAGTGATTCCTATTTAAAAGTCCTTGTATTCACATGTGTAATAGATTAGTTTTTACTTTGCAAAGTCAATATCTAAAAGTTCAGTAAAAGTAGCAGTGCAACCTTGAAACTGACTGGCACAGGAACTAAATGTATCGACTTTTCTATGTGCAATACATAACTGGTAAAGTCTCTAGACGCAATTGCATGAGGACTAGATGGAGTGTTTGTGGCTATTTAGTATAATACAGAACAAAAATATAGGAAATAGGCAGACATATTTTGTTCTAAATCATATGTTGGAATACCACTCGGAGGGGCATGGACTCGATGGACCAAATGGCCTCCTTCTGTGCCATAAATGACTCTCCAACCAGCAGCTCAGCACAGTTATGAAGGGTGACTGACGGACACTAATAAGTGCACAGATAGTTGATATTTCCCTATATAACAATGAAGAATTAATGGACAGTTTAATAAAATATACATCCTCTTTCACTTTTGTAGTGAACTGGTACCTGATGAAGACATACTGAGTTTATGGAATTGTTCAAGGGAAATAGTGGGTTGCAGTTTGGGAAGTGAACTAAGTCTGAGAATGACTACTAACAGTACTGTTGGCCCGTTAGATTGAATACATTGAATGGCTTTCACTTCATTCAGAATTTCTTTTTAAAAGAATAGTAATTATGTTTTGATTATCTTAGCTATGTTGCCTTAAAGGAAAAAGTGAGTCTGCAACTGTGGGTTTCAAACTTTGCTGTGTGGAGAATTCCCTCCATTAATTGACTTACAACGCCAATGTCAGCTACTTAAATGAAAACCGTGCTATTATCATAGCAGAATTTTGAAAAATGAGTACCTCAACAGAAAAAATAGTGTTAAGTCAACAATTACAGAATGAAAGAATGTGGAAGAGTTCTCGAGACATTGTGCTTAAAGTGTGAAGAATTTGCAGCTCCAGACACAAATCCAACAACATTATCGATGACCAGATGTTTCTCTCAACCCAGTCTTACAGCATTTGGTTTAGAACAGTGGTTCTCAAAGTGTAGTGCATGAGGGTCCTCAAGTTGGTCCACAGGCTGGTCAAAAATGTAAGTCACTGACCCACAGCACCATGGCCGAGGGCCAAATGAGAGAACAGGCCAGAATCCCCATTCCCACCACTCGCGTGACGTCATGCAACCAAACTGGCTCCTGCATACGTGGCATGAGTCATCATAAGTGCGAGCAACAACGATGTAGTTTTCTAAGCAAGATTTATGTTACTGTTACAACTTACAACTGCATGATCAGATTTTCAGAACATGGTGTTATGACCAGGTGAGAAATGTGTCTATGGGTCTTTTGCTGTCTTTACCTGGTCTTATTGTAACAGGGTTTAATTTTAAACAGTTTTTTGAGCTCCCCCTTTGTGAATCCTTGTTCACAACTTTCCAATTATAAGGCAAAGAAATGAGCACAAACAGGTTTTCCTTGGTTTAAAGAAGAAAGATGAACTTTATTAAACCTTTAAACTCTAATACACTTAACGCCTACGGATATACGATGCGCCCATGCTCGCATGCACACACAATATAAACATGCAGATAGGGGCAGAAAAGAGCAGAAGAAAAGATAAGTAGAACAGTTTGAGGCAATATCTTATGTTTCTCAAGCTTGCTTTAGTTCTTGATTGAAGATGTGGTCTTGCTTTTCATTGGGGCCCAGTAGTCGTCTTAAAACCTTGTTCTCTAGGAAACCTTTCTCTCTTTGAGTTTCACGTGTTTTCACAAGATTTAGTTCTGTGGGAAGAGATGAAGGCAGGCAGACAGGGTTCTGCTTCAGTTCCAGGAGCACAATTTCTTCGCTCCATGAGCACATGGCTTTTTTTTTTTGCCTCAATTCCTTTGGGAGTTCAAATTAAAAAAAAAACTCCCAGGTTGCCTAGCAGGGTAGTCATGTGACTAGCTTCTTATATGGAACAGTCTCTTCAAAATCCTTTGTTGGAAGTTCAAATGCAACAGCCAGTTAGTCATGTGACTAAAATTGGTTTGACCGCTTCTGTGTATTGGGGAAGCAACTGCTGGGTCCACATTGTTTCAACATTGGTACAATGCAAATGTCCTTCCAGTCAGGGCTTGCAATTTTAAGTTTTTGTTCATGTGGTGAAATAATGTGTGTCTCAGTCTTGGCAGGTAGGGGGGGTGTGGGGGGCGGTGTTTGCCTGACAATGGGCCGAAAACAAAGAGGAGGAACTGGATGAATGCGAGGCTCGACATGAGGCTGAAGCTCTCCAGCTTGGAACCAAAATCACCTTGTTGATGTCCATTAATTCTGATGAGTTCTTTTGTGGTGACAAATGAAAGTGGTGGGTTGCGGGGGGGGTTGTGGTAGGATCGGTCCGTGGTCTGCGGTGTCTTTTGCCTTGTCTCAGTAGTTTGCACACACAAATGTTTGAGAAACACTGATTTTGAAGAATTTTTTTATTTAGAGCATTTCCTTATTTGATAGTGAAGAAAGCTACTCAGAATTAAAATTTAGACTTTTTTGGAATGCCAGTTTTACTGCAGACAGTTAAGTGAGGTCAGGTCACCTTTCTGCTAGACTGCCCCCAGTATCTTTCAGCCGCTCCATTGGAAACAGTGGGAGCTGCAGTTTCAGACTTGTCTAGTGGCAGATCTCAAGTTGTGCCACGACTGAAAACTATGGTGCAGGCTTGGTATGTGCATCCCCAAAATGGAGTAACTCCCGATAAGCTCTCTGACTAGTTTTAAATTGTGGCCACCCCTTCCTGTATTAAATAGAGCCACTCTGGGATATGCCTCTCTCTTCCTCCCCCCCCCACCCACGTTTCCAGTGAAGTCACCTGAGACTGTTTGGGGATGTTCCTCTAATATCAAGCAACTAAGCAGAAGAGGAGACCTAAGCTGACCCTGCATGCCTCCCAGAAATAAGAAAGCAGAGTTTTAAAAAAAAAACAGCCAAATTAAATTTATCCAATTATAAAATTGGAGAATACTTTGAATAAAAAGTACTTACCCCAAATTTACTTTCCCTGTTAAAGTGTTGGTTTAATTACTTCCTGATGGCGATGAAAAAATATATAATTCTAAAAATATTGCTATCTTTTTTAAATTTAAAAAAATCTTTGAATGTTCTGATAAAATCTGCCATTTCAGACTCTTTCTCCCCTTCCCCTCCCCCACCCCCTGCCACCCCTGGTAGTTTCAGTTTTAGGGAGGAACTGCCCATGAAACAGAGTGGCTCCATTCATTTTAATGGAAATTGGAAGTTTAGACCAACAAAGTCTGGACAGTTTTCTCAAGAAAATAAGTCACCCTGTACATTTAATTTTCAGTATATTGTTACATTTACATTTTTTCTTCAGATCTCCAGTGCATATAGTGTCCACAAGTAAAAGTTTACATTCCTATGCTCGTCCTCCTCCAACTCTCTCTCAAAGTGAAACTAACCTCTCCACAAGTCATTGGGAAGAACAGACCACTATGAAGCGAGAAAGGGTATGTTTATTTAACATAATCAGACTTAGATTGTAAATATCCGTACATGTCTTTTTATTGCCTTACCTGTGTAGGGAAGAGTAGTTGTATTGGTATTGTAAGTCTTTCAGTATTCATAATAATTACCAACTATTCATTATAATTCTTGAAAGGCATATACATTATGCTGTCAGGGATACCTTCTAATTTGAACTGAGAATTGACTTTACCAGTAATCAAAATACCGTAAAAATCGGTTGGAAGGGAAAGTGCCAAATATATACTTGTTTCCTCCATTGATTTTTACTTGTGGAGTTAGTGAAAGAATAATAATTGCTCCTTTATTTTGCAACAGGTAAGTAGTGAATCAGAGTCAGACATCTTCTGTTTGTCATCTCTGTCAGATGATGATGAACTTGGCTGGTCCCACTCATGGCCCCAAACTGTATGGAATTGCTTCATGAAAGGTAAGGCTTTATATATGGTTATTTATTCAAGTTAAAACTTTTGTAGTTATTTATAGGAATAGTCATATCGGTGTTGGAAATGAGAATGGGATATAATTTTGGCAGCTACAGTTTTTTTTATGTATTAACTATAATATGTATAATGTACATTCCAGAATTTCTACTTATGTGCAAACTACTGTTACTTGCTGTTATAGGGACACGTCTGCGCTTCCAGAAGGGTGATATTAGAGACTGGCAGGACGTTGAAGAATTTGCAAAACTGGAAATTAAGACTGAGGATGAAAAAGCCTTGCAAAACCATACACAAAAGGTGGTCATTTTCTACTTGTTTTGTCTTAAATTTTAGGTTCATTTCTGGAAATATGATGGAACAGATTTACAGCATCACAGTGTGCAACATTAGTGAAAAAACTGAGTGATGTATTTGTGTTCTACTGGAGAATTATTAAGCATTGATGGTTTATTTTAAAAGAAATGTCGATAGCCCAGAACAAAAGTGTCCATTAAAATATATACTGAAGTTTCTAAAAGGGGGCCACATTACAATTTTTGTCTTATAGAGGGCTGGTGAGACAATTTTAAAAAGATAAAGGCAGTAAAAATGTATCTTAATATTAATCAAAACAACAAATGTGCATTTTTGTGATGAAGCTTTAAATGCGAAGACAGATTTATTAAATTACTTTCTCTTCAGTATGTTGGACACAGATTTAGTGAGGTACCTAGCATTTTGTTTGCTTGCACCTGTAGTCAACGCCTGCCCGCACACTTCTTGTACAGGTGCGGAGTACTTCCAGGTAGATGACCATCTGTCAGGAGTGATCTTGACTGCTCTCCCTCCCTCCTGTTTCGCTGTGTCTGTCTCTCTCACCCTTCCCCTGTCTGTCCCCCTTCTTTCTCTTTCCCCCACTGCCCCGCGGCCCCCTCGCGCCCTCTCCCACGGCCTGCCAACCCCTCACCCCACCCTCTGCTCACCCTCCATCACTCACACTCTCTCTGCCCCATCTCTCTTTTTCCCTCTCTCTCTACACCCCCCCCCCCCCCCCTTCTCTCTGTCCCTCTCCCCTGACCGTTGTTGAGAGCTGAAACATCAGTTTCTGAACTTCAGACAGATACGTGATTTTCAGGCGGTTTCCATTTTCTGTTTTAAAAGCCTGCCAGAAGACCACTAATCTGTCCAAGTTCGGAAGCCGCTGTTCCCTGTCTCAACAACTGTCAGCTGTGAATGTGTAAAGGGGAGTTAATGAGCATTAGTTACAGATTTGAGCTTAGAAATTGCAGGCTGTGCTGTGGACACCCCTAGAGCCAATATTTGTTGAAATCAGTTGATGATTTCTTCCCATAAAAATTTCATCTTGTTCAATCAGGTGTACTGGGTTTTTGATGGCTATCTGCGCAGTAGCTATTGCTGAACAGCAGTTCTTGCCCTGAAAAAATAAGTTCATATTTGTGGAGTTTTGTTAAATGTCTCAATTAAGGTTAATTACTAGGTTTTTTTTAAACTAAAATTTTTTACATAATTTTTTTTTGTGTTATATTTCTGCTTCTGCCTTCACCCCACATGAATATCCCAATCTTTATTTCGCTCTGTTAAATTTTTAAAAAGTGATTAGATTTTAATATTTTTCATTTCCTGGTTGGCTGTATTAGAGAAAATTCTTTAATGTGATTGACTGCTTGGGTAACTTGACATCTCTGCAGCTCTATGCTGGGAATCCCCAATAAAGAACGCTGCAATCCACTGCAAGGCGTGAGGAGGTAAAGTTCTCGCCACAGAGATTGCTTGCTGTCTCAGCGAGGCTTTCTTCAAAGTAAGCATCAAGTGCCCTTGCTTCGCTACTGACTGCAAATTCCAGGCCTATATGTTTGAGGGATAGCTGGGAGGAGTACTTTGAACAGGAACTACAGCCTGGGAATTAATTGCCTTTCTCCAAGTCTTTTTACTATATTTTCAACCAGATTTCTCAAGTGTGTTCTACTTATTCAACTAGCATTGCCATCTTTTGCTGAGCCTAAAATCAGACAGAATTGGGCCTGATGAGTTTTCATTGGTTGTTCTATTCGCTGAATCCTGCAACACAACACTAAAACTGCCGGCATTATACTGATGGGAAGTGAACTTATTTCTTTAAATTTTTTTTATTTTGTCAAATAACTATGTATATATTTTATTTATATATATATATATATATATATATTTTTTTTTTTTAAATTTTTTATAAACTTGTAAACTGGTCAGCCTTGTATAGTAGTTGGGGTGGTATGGAGAAAGATGATCCAAAGCAACTTAGCAATTTTAATCTTCCATTTCCTCAAGGTAACTAGGCCAGACCGCTGTCCATAGAAACAGATTTTTGTCTTCCACCCCTTAAGTGACTGAAGACACATTATGACTCATTTGAATTAGTTTATCACTCTTTCAAATATTCTATGGACAAGTTATGTGCATTTTTTTCAAATGGATTCGAGGGATAATATCATTTTGCTGCTAAAAATGTTCCATCTCTCAAACCAGTTTCCAGCTGAACAGAAAAGGGTCTTGGGGTGGGTTAAAAATAAAATCCAACTATTGTTTTGAAAATAATGAAATAAAAATGCACATTGACACAGAGCTGTTTGATTATGCAGTTCTTTGAAGAACATAGAGTGATCCTGATCTTGAGATACTGAGAGTGAGCAGGAAGAAGTTTCAATCTAGGCAGCTGCTGCTGAGGATTTTGCAGAGAGACTGCACACACTTCAACATGGAGTTCTCTCTTTTCTATGTGTGCTCCCTGTCAAAGTAAGCCCGATGGTAGAAATTACCAGGACAGTGCATTGACTGGCACATGTCTACCAATCAAAGCAAAGCACAGACAGGAAAACTGAGTCACACACCGAGACTAGATATTTTTGCTTAACATTTTTTAAATGAAAAAATATGAGCGACTGAAAAGTCAGGTGGCCAAAAAATGTGGCTGTTCTATTGGGTTTTGAATTTTATTTGCTTAATAATCTTCCATGTCTTAAGAAACTAGAGATTACTTCAGTAACATAAAATCTGTAAACTACAAGGAACGAAAACCAATTTTGGCTCTTTTTTGAGTTACCTCTCTTGTAGCATTGTGTGCACACCAAATTACATCTTCATAATTTTTCTGGGGCATATTTTGTAAAAAAAACAATGTCTGGTGTAATAAACATCTTGCAAAGGTATAATCCCATCAACTAAATAATTTTTTTGAGCTTCTGCAGTAATTCATTGAGTATATGCACCATTTTTTCTGTATAGAGTTACATAAACCAAGAAGATCCCAGGTCTGGAATCAGTATAGCATGAATGAGCACTGTCACAGAGGGGAGAGCATTCAGGAGTGGGAAATGTTTCTTAACTGTGGTAATATTTTCCCTCTGTCTTGTGCGGGCTAAATGTCATGTTAAGTAATTGTTTTGCTGCACAGAAATGTCGATATGGATCTGAAGGGTTAAAGTTAGTGGCTCATACAGAAACAGTTTCCTTTGGGCGTTCAGTACTGAAATTAACCTTTGACCCTGGCAAGTCGCAAGTTGGGAAATTGACTGTAGAATGCCGATTGGATCATCCCTTCTATGTGAAAAATAAAGGTCAGAAATATACCATCAGTTAATAAAATAATTATTTTATTTGCTGATTGCCAACACTGTGATAAAGATAATTACTTTTCTGCCAAAATGGGGAATACAAATGTTTTTTTTTCTTCAATAAATGCAGGATGGTCTTCCTTTTACCCCAGCTTAACAGTGGTTCATCATGGAATTCCGTGTTGTGAAATGGAAGTTGGAGATGTCTGTCTACCTCCCGGGCATCCAGATGCCAACAATTTTGATGATTCAGGAGTTTTTGACACATTTAGGAGGTGAAGAAGTATATATGACTCAAATGATAATGTTTCTAGCTTAATAAAATGGATCCTGAAATCTTAGAAAAAGAATGCCTTGGACTACAAGTAATTTATATGATTTTAGTTGGTTAATTTATCTATGTTCTATATCATGTAAAGATGCAAAATTATAGAGTTGCATGTTTAGGGTGTATGAGAACTAATAAAAACAGGGACGCTTCTATAATGACCAGTGAGACTGACTTCATGTACTATTTAATTCTGAATCATTTGCTTTATTGGAACCAGGTAGTTGTCAGATACAGCTGGAATTTCACTTCCACTGGAATTTCAAAGTTTAACATCAAGTATAATGTTTTTTGAGAACTAAAAGGCAGGATCGATATAAAAAAAAATCAGAAAGCTAAATATTTTAGTCAGTTTTATCAGTTCAAAGATTATTTTATTGTAAATTGGAACCTTTTTGGTATATTGATGCACTGATTTGTCACTGCTGATGACCTAAAAACAGTCATAATTTAGCTATTGAAGTGCAGACTTATTTGGTATCTGTGTGTTAAACTGGTTATGCAGTGCATTGGTGGTACAGTGTGCTCTGCCACACAATGATGGGATATGCATTTGTATCAAACATTTTTCCCATATGCTGAGTTGACAATTGGAACTATAAAGCAAAAAACAGGCAATTTCTCACGAGGAGGGAAAAATCAGGCAGTTAACTTAATACTATTCTTTTGCACGTTTAACAGTTGCATCATGGAGAATATGAACAGAAGCCTTGTATTGGATTATCTGCTTTTCCTCTGAGTAATTTTGGGAAAACCTAAGTAAAGCGAGAAAATAAGAATCCTTTTAAAAATGGAATTTGTGAAATAAAATGAGAACAGTTATGTTATATGTAAACACTAACTATTTTCCCATGCATTATGTGGGAAGATAATTTTTTTACAAGTCTCTGTCCAGTGTACAAGTGTATCTTTACTTGTATGTGATTGTCCAAACGGTTATATTGTGATTTAGGGATTAGAAAGGTGTTACGTTTGGATGGAGGTTTATTTTATAATTGAAAACCTCATTTTTTGTGGTTACTATTTTTCCAAGGCTATTTGCAATGTTTAATTTTCACACCCACCAAGCATAAGAATCTGCACAATTGGGCACAAGGTTGTGTTTAAAGATCCAAGTAAGAGCCAAGGTACTTTGCACTTTTTTAAAGATCGGACTTTTCTTGCTTTTGGCATAATAGTACAATCTCTCGATCTAAAATTATTTTAAAAATTCAGATTTTTATTTGTCCATGTGTATTTTTCTTTCATATTTACCACTTTGGTAAAGCCCTGTAAAGCTTTTTGATATGTAGATACAATTGTGAGGGTTATAGTTTTAGTGCAAGGCACAATGGTCATGAGCGATCATGCCTCTCTCTCGCATCTTCATTTTAGCAATTTCTTTGTTGACTCTCATCAGAAAATGTATTGGCCGTTTGCAGGCAAAGAAATAGATTTGGTTGGACATAGGAGTTTCTCTGCAATAGGAGCTGGGCAATGCAAAACTGGCAGGAGGGTATAATTATGTGACAAGTTTACACAAGCAAATTTCCATAATAAATGTGGATATAGGAAATTATAATGGGGGAAATATTCCTTTGTGCATGTGGATAGATCTGCTAATCCCTCCCCTTACTGTTACAAGTAGACAGTAAGCATGCATGACCCTGCTCATAGTACTGTATAAATGGTGCCAGCACTACACTGGCAGTACAAGTGTAACTGCCATAAATGTTAGTTAAATTCTGTTGTATCAGAAAATTTCCTTGATTGAATTATTGCTATTTCAATATAAAAGAAATGGTAAGAAAATGTTAAAATTAATCATTATTCTTCGTAAGAATTTTTTTCGAGGTATACTAACGGTAAGACCCTTTTAAAGTTTATTTCAAGTTCAGTGTAACTGTTCTGGCGCTACAGAATGCTAATCACAACTTATTAGACCAACATAAAATAGAATTCCATCTGAGTTTCCCTACTAATAGTTGCAGTTATCCTGAAATCCATAATGCAACTTTTTCATTCCGTCTTATTTTATTTCCCCTGATACTCTTGCACCCTCCCATAATTTAATGCCTGATTCTGTAGCTGAGAGAACAAGCAGGTTACACGCAGTGCTGCACAATTGCAAGGTGGTGCTCAAGAGGGTAACTTAGTTGCAGGGTGGGGAGGGAATAAGTGGAACAGGGTGCACAAATGTGAGATTTCCAATGAGAGAGAATTAGAGTTGGTTGGAATGTAAGAATTTCCATGCAGTGCAGGCTGAGGAACTCGGCATGCGAAACTGAGGTGCTACAGCACCATCAATGGTGGGAATGTGTTGTTCCAGTATGACCAGTTTACATGAACTATTCTATTACTGATGTGGACGCAGGAATGTATAATGGGGAAAAGTTGACTTAAAGGTGAGAAAATTGTAAAGACAAAAAAGAGAGATTTGTTCGAAAGGAGGTACGTGCAGATACAAGATTTTTATATGCAGTTATTTAAGCCAATTCAGCCTATGCATGACAAGCCAGTAGGAAATTCCCTAGTACATGCCTACGTTTCAAGTCAGACGTTCTACTTTAATGCAGCTAGCTTTTTTTTGGAAATAATTAATTGTAAATTTAGTAAAACTGTTATTACTTTGCACTGTCTTACAGCTATGATTTTACACCATTGGATTCCTCTGCTGTTTATGTACTGAGTAGTATGGCTCGCCAGCGTCGTGCTTCCCTGACAAGTGGAAGTGCCAGCAGTCCAGACTGTGAGAAATCAGAATGGATCACAGGCTCTGTGCCTTCTGGATCACCACACCTGCCTTGTAGTTCTTATAATAAATCCAATAAAAGTCTAACCTCAGGGACTGCAAGCACATTGAGCACCACTTCTCCAACAAATAACAAATGCAAGAGACCAATGAATGCATTCATGCTCTTTGCCAAAAAGTATAGGGTTGAATACACTCAGATGTACCCAGGAAAGGATAACAGGTTGGTAATAAGTAGATTTTATTTATAACACTTGTAGATTTTATAAAATACAGTAGAATAGTCTCAAGCAATTACGTTGCATTAATTGTTTGTTGCATGTCTACAAAGCACTGCCTATTCTTTTTTGTACCCAGATAGATTTTTGCTATAGCAATCTGTTCGTTTATTGTGTTTGTGGGGGGAAACAGAGGATTGCTGTAGCTCTCCCAGTTATATTTTTACTTTTCATAGTTAACTTCCTAAGATATTTTTGAGATAACAGTTTAAAAAAGAACTAGTCAGAAAAAACTAGTATTATAGAGGATTGTATTTTTAAATTCCTGACTGCATTCCTTGTTATAGTGAGGAAAGTGGTTGTGTGCCTCTTCTTTTCTATGTGTCTTCCTAAATCCTTCTGTTGCTCTTTTCTCTCATTTTCTCCCCTTTCAAAACATGCCCCAACTACATCAAGTTTTCTTAAAGGGCCTGGCAAGGATGGCGCTGTTGGGGAAGTCATCCTGCCACGTCACATTGCACCAGTATTGTTCTTCTGAATCTACCACTGGCATATACCAAGATGTTCGGCTCTTTTAGGATTGGGTAACCTACACAGTGGCTTTCATGTCTACAGAGTTTGCAACTTCAGTGCTCAGATCCATGAAGAGTTGCTGCCTTCTATTCTTGTGCATTATCCAGTTCTGCTTCATTGACTTTCAGTGTTAAAGCTTAGGCATTGAAGTGGCATATAAATGATTGCACCACTGCAATCTAAAATGGTGAATGCTATTAAGGGACTACTTAATATTGATAACGAGTGTGTTAGCTTCAATGTGTTGGATAATTGCATCTTGTTAGTATTGCTTGGATCTGCCGATGCTGTGTCAGCCCACACATGCCATGAATATATCAGAAGTACTTGGTGACTCGATCAAGATCTTGGGGCCAATTGACTTTGATGAGATGCCAGTTGTTGAATGTCAGTATTGAACCGTGGTCACATCTCTTGCCTATTTATCATTGAGTGTAAATGCAGGAAGAATTTGATGCTTATTGAGCAGTACATGCATAAAAATTCTGTCCTGGAGCCTTTGCATGTATTTGTATTCATAGGTATTTAGTTTCAGACTATCATGGGCTATCCTCCTAATGGTGTGGCTTGTGGTTCATAATCTTGTAATTTGTGGGGAAACCCAATTGGAACAATTCAGACTCCTGCTATGACTGGCACCTCAAGAAAACTGGAATCAAGACATTTTGAGACTGCTCCAGCGAATGATCAGATGAACATTTATCTATTTTAGACATGAAACAGTTGAGTAATTTATTCTAGGCAAGACCATTGGTCCATCTAGCCTGTCCATTTATTATCTTTTTTTGTTTGATTTCTATATAACATCATTTATAAAAATTTTTTTTAGAAATCATGAATTTCTTCTGGTGCCAGGATGTTGTCTGTTTACTTTTTGAGAACTCGAGAGCAGATGTATAGTAGTTTTTTGTTTTGTGGGTCACCTATGCATGGATCATGGAGCCTTGAAAGATGCATATAAAGTATAATCCAGGTCCATTAATGTGGACATGTCTCAATTTGCTGATGTGAATGTTTCTTCGGTATTCTATCTTTAGGATTTATCGGCCAATCAGTCAACAGCACTAAGTAGAGTCCTTTTCATATCTAAAGGGCCATAAAATTCTGACTGGTCAAGCCAGTAAATAAATTTAAGCACAGTAGGACCGAGTTGCCAGGACTTGGGTGAGCTGTACTGCTAGAATTTGGCACCCTCTGCCCCTTTGGGTATCTCAAAGCATGGCTGAAAGAGTGGTGTGGGAAGAAGGGGTTTCGATTAGAATTAGAATTAGAATATTACAGCGCAGTACAGGCCCTTCGGCCCTCGATGTTGCGCCGATCATCTGACCTACACTATTCCATTTACATCCATATGTCTATCCAATGACCACTTAAATGCCCTTAAAGTTGGCGAGTCTACTACTGTTGCAGGCAGGGCGTTCCACGCCCCTACTACCCTCTGCGTAAAGAAACTACCTCTGACATCTGTCCTATATCTTTCACCCCGCAACTTAAAGCTATGTCCCCTCGTGTTTGCCATCCTCATCCGAGGAAAAAGACTCTCACTATCCACCCTATCTAACCCTCTGATTATCTTGTATGTCTCTATTAAGTCACCTCTCCTCCTCCTTCTCTCTAACGAAAACAACCCCAAGTCCCTCAGCCTTTCCTCGTAAGACCTTCCTTCCATACCAGGCAACATCCTAGTAAATCTCCTCTGCACCCTTTCCAAAGCTTCGACATCCTTCCTATAATGCGGTGACCAGAACTGCACGCAATACTCCAGGTGCGGCCTCACCAGAGTTTTGGCATCAGTACTCTGGGAAGCGGGAGCTATTCTCTTGGGATGGGCTTCATTTGAATCAGTCTGGAACCAGTGTCCTGGCCAATTGAATGAATAACTAGGGCTGTGGACAGGACTTTAAACTAACAGAGGTGGGGAGGGTGTGGGTAAAGGGAAATTTAGAAATCCAAAGAGAGAGGTCAGGGCATTGGAGCAGGATAGTGATGTGGGTAACTCCCAACAGAATGGGACAGGAAGTGACATAGAGTGTTTCATAAAAATTGTACAGCGGCAAATAAGGTCATTGCAGGGAATAGAGGTAAAAAAATGAAATTAAAGTTCCTTTTTCTGAATGCACGAAGCATTTGTAATTAGATGAATTAGTGGCACGAATAGCAGTAAATGATTTCGATCTTAATTGCCGTTACCAAGACATAGTTACAAGGAGATCCAGGTTGGGAAATGAATATTCCAGGCTACACAATATTTCAGAGAGACAGACAGCACGCCAGAGGAGGAGGGGTAGCATAAGGAAATTAGTAAGAAGCAATCTGGCCTCAGTGGAAATTAGGAATAGCAGGAGTCTGAAAACACTGGTGGAAGTAGTTTACAGGCTCCCTAACAGTAGTTATGTTATTGGATAGAACATTAAATGGGAGATTATTGGAGCATTTAAAAAAATAAGTAATGTATTAATTGTAGGGACTTTAATCTGCATGTAGACTGGGACAATAAAATTGGCAACAGAAGATGAATTTGTAGAGTGCTTTTTTGACAATTTCTTGGAGCAATATGTTGTAGAACCGACTCGGGATAAAGCTATCTTAGATCTCGTGTTGTGTAATGAAGCAGGGTTATTAAGCAATGTCATAGTAAAAGATCCACTGGGAAATAGTGATCATGATACCATTGAATTTCATGTTAAGTTTGAAAGTGACACATTTCAATCACACAAGAATCTTAAACAAAGCCAATTGCGAAGGTATGAGGGGAGAACTGGCTAAGGTTAATTGTGTAAATTAACAGTGGGAAACATTTAAAGAAACCATTCAAAGGGTTCAACAAAAGTACATTAAGGAGTGAGGTAGCATGGCAGAGAGGTTTTGTGAAAGAATTCCAGAGAGCAGAAGCAAGGTGAGTGAAAAATCACTGTGGTGGAGTGCCTGGGAGCAAGCAATAGGCCTGAGATAAAGGAGTGAATTTTCATATAGTTGTAGAAGATTGCTTTGATAAGGTGGAGTGAAGGAATTTAAAACAAGTATAAAGATTTTGAAGTCACTCTGCAGGTTCACCGAGCAAGGGTGGAACTTGACATGGATGGGTTTGTGGGACTTTGTATGGGGGAGGAGTTGTGTTATAGGGTTCTAAATTAACTGGACTTTATGAATGGTGCTTAAAACCTATTCTATTTCTAACCTTTACCAGTTCTGATGAAAGGTCACTGACCTGAAACGGTAACTCTGTTTCTCTCTCCACAGATGCTGCCAGACCTGCTGAGTATTTCCAGCACTTTCTGTTTTTATTTGTGAATGGTGAGCCAGGAAGGCTGGCAAGGAGAGCATTTAAAAATCAATTCTTTCGGCATCAAAGCACAGATTAAGGTTTTGACATTAGAGATCTAGTACTCTTCATTGCATTAAATTAAGTTTATCAGCTTCTTGGTTCTAAAGGTTTACCTGGAATTTTTGTTTTCCATTGGAGGTGACAACAGAGCAAAAAGATGCAGGGACTTGAAAAATCCGTGTTATCCTGAGAAAATCTGAAACACTGAATCTCTTTGTGTTAGTAATAGGAAACATGTAACCAGCATGGTTGGAAAGACTCAATGGTGAGGAAAGATTCTTATAGGATGCAGTAAAAGGAGGTTGTGTGATTTTCAGCTGAATTGTTTGAAAAGGAGCAGTATCTTTCGGATTTTATCTGTTTGCAAAATGTAACTTCTCTATAATATGTAAGCTTTGTCTTTGTTTGAAAAATTGTGACTATACAGGAGTAGTTGAATGTCTTCTTTGTAAGAGATTCAACAAGTCATTCTACTTTCCATGGAGGCTGGCTTTCAGGTCTGCACTTAACTGGAGATGCTAAAGATTGAGTGTGCAAGTTTTATTTTAGGACTTATTGATTAAAATAGTATGAGTTACTGGATCTCTCTTTTAAAAAAAAATCAACTGATTTAACTCGATATTAACTTTTAGAAACAGGTCTTCAGATTGCATATGTAATCACTGAAGGGCATTATTGGTGAATTTTCGGGTCTGAATAAAAACTCTAGCAGGCCTCCATGTGAGGGAAAATGATTCGCTAAATTAAAGTTCTATCTTACAGGATAGACATTCTTCACATTTTTAAGTTAAGAAAGAACTTGCAGCTATATAGTGTCTTTCATGACCTCAGGACGTCCCAAAGCATTCTACAACTAGTTAAGTACTTTTGAAGTGTAGTCACTGTTATAGTGTAGGGAACGTGACAGCCAATTTGCACACAACATGGTCCCACAAACAGTAGTGAAATAAGTAACCCGATCTTCTGTTAAATATGTTGGTTAAGGCATAAATGTTGTCCAGGAACAGTGAAAGAACTCCCCTGCTGTTTTTCAAATAGTGGCATCTTTTGCTTGCACCTGATGGGTTATAATTGAAATAAAGGAACAATGGGGAAGCAACAAAAAAATAGGATGAATGTGCATAGAAATTTGTTGTGGCAGTTTTTACTCTGTCATTTATTTTTCTCTCAAGTGGTAATAATTGCATCTTTTTACATCTGGGGAATAAAGTAATACACAATGCTAATTTTTTAATTGTAAGTCAGTAAATACATACCATATTGTTCTTTCTCCACATGTGGAAACCACGAACAGAGTGTGCATGTCAAATTGTTATGATGTTGTGAAAAGCGTTACTCCAAGTAGCACTTTACTCTTTGTCATATAAATCTGCAGAACTTGTCCCAGTTTCTCAATTCCCAGCTAAAGGTTCTTTGCTCTTTGCATTCGACTTCTCATCACCAAACCCTTTTTCAACAGAAATAGGACAGATGAGACGATGTATCAGATATGCTGTGAGCTAATCCTGACTGGGGTTCTCCCTAGTTCGAAACCAATAAAGCGGGAATAAACAAATGAACATCATGTAAGGGGCTGAGAGACAATTTTACATATTACAGGCATAGAATTTACTGCACAAAAACAGGCCATTCAGCCCAACAGGTCTTTGTTGGTGTTTGTGCTCTGCAATTTTGCTCTTAGAGTATGGCCTATGATCATACAGTACATCCTTTGGGGCTAACTTTGCAATTAAAACAAAAACCTCCATAATAGTAGCAGTTTATCTTTACCAGCATCTACTATAAACTTCAAATGCTGTGAAAAACACAATTGTCAATGCACGATTACTCATGTTCACAGTAGTACAAACCACCCAAGCATTGTATTACAACTTGCCCAATTTGCCTTGGGTTTGTGAAACATAACTGCAAGTAACAGCTGTACCATGTTTCCTCATATTGTTTACAAAATGATAGAAAAGCGCAGTAAATGTAAGAAATCTAGATATACCCAGTTTAGTATTGCGAGAATACTGGAAACACTCAGGAGGTCATGTAGCATTTGTGGAGAGAGGAAGGTAGGATTTATGTTTCAGGTTGATGATTTCACATCACCCAGTTTGGTGGTGTTGAGCACACGTGTGCATTGGTTGGTGCTGAAGAAACACCAGCTTAGAGGGTGTTTTTTATTCTTCAAATGATGTGCACTTTACAGCAACCATAATTCCACTCAGCTTTCCCTGTCAGTTATAGACACTTAGTTTTTAGGAGTGGGGGGTGTTAGTGTTAAGGATAATTTCAGACCAAAATGGTGAATATATTTGAGTTTTTTTCATACATGACTTCGAAGATAGCTTTAAGTTGAGGGGTGATAGATATAGGACAGATGTCAGAGTTTCTTTACTCAGAGAGTAGTAGGGGCGTGGAACGCCCTGCCTGCAACAGTAGTAGACTCGCCAACTTTAAGGGCATTTAAGTGGTCATTGGATAGACATATGGATGAAAATGGAATAGTGTAGGTCAGATGGTTTCACAGGTCGGCGCAACATCGAGGGCCGAAGGGCCTGTACTGCGCTGTAATGTTCTAATTCTAAATTACTGAAGTAGGAAACCACATGCTGCATCATCTGTCTGTATCTTGCTTAGCATGTGATTCCCTCAGAAAGCATCAAGCTGACTTGTGCTCCTATGATGTGTGCAGAATGCATGTAATTCAAAGAATGAAGAACCTTCCCAAATAGGTAATCTGCCTTGATATAAACTCAGTAGTTCAAACATACGACACTTATGGCTTCTAACTTGCTTATATTACAAGCAGGTCAGACTAGACCTATCCAGTTTTTGAACCTATTATATGAAACTTCCAACATATTTATTGCCATACCACTAGAGGTCATTACAGAGCCATTTTTGCATTCTGTATAGCTACTGCTTTAATAGTTGTGGCATTGTAACTTACTGTTGAGGCTATTTTTTAACTTGTATTGTTGTAGTATTGAACAATTCCAATACTGCAATTGTTGAACAGAAGCCGGAAAAAATATTTGGCCGTTAGGTTGTAAGCAAATAATGGATACCAGACCTATTGGAATGTTAGTGTTCAGATGACTTAAGCAATGAGAATGAAGATTGATTTGAAATGATTGACTTCTGCACTTTGGATTTGCAGTGGCCTTGTATTCACCCTTGGTTATCTGTTCCTTTTAATAAATACTGTTGTGGTGTTTATTTTGAATTAAGGGATATAATCATCTTTCAGTTACTATGCTGCTATGGTGAGCAGTTTCTTTGAAGATGACTTTCACAAAAACTGTTAATGCATTGTGATAGATTAGTAAATGCAAATTATCTACTCTACCGGTTTATTTCTTGGTAATCGGTTATAGAGTGCCACTTAAACTAACAGTAATGATGCCAGCATTTGGGAACAGGACTGTTGTGTTTTTCCACCATGTGATGGGAGGATAAATGTAATAACAGTTAATTAAAATGGGATGAGCTTATTGCCCTATGTTCTGGACCTAAAAATGCTTTTGTTCTTGGATCAACTGGACTTCCCCAATGATTTTCCATTGATCTTTCCTTGGCATAGTTTCTGCCAGGCTGCAGGGTGGAACTCTGATCCTCAAACTGATTTGTATTGATGGCAGTTATAGACCTTAGGTGATTGGATGTCAAGGCATAGATTACTGCAGGGTGAGATTGGTCCTGTCCCAGTTTCCCAGCTGAGATGATATGCCGTGGAGCGGTATAGTATTCATTTAACCAGAATTAAAACACGTTTAAAAAGAACACAGCAAAATGAGTTAAAATGTCAACAGTTGATGGATTTAGAATGTGTTCTTCAGGTTGGAAATCATTGTTTTTAACTGTGCAGTTACTGTGCTCAATATACAATAATCTTAAAGATGTCAAACTCAGAACTTGTAAAAGTGTATCTTTTTGGCCGTTAAGGAAAATACTACTTGCCCAACTAAAATTAAGAGCCACGATGTAATCCATGTGGTAGGGCATAAAGAATTATTTACATGAATATAGTTATTCACTGGAATATTGATAGTTTTGTGGTAATAGAAACTGGTATGATCAGATTTTGTGTTTAATCAGAAACATATTATAAATTAGGTATTTGTTGAATGTTATATCTTGGTCCAGTGATACACTTGTGTATATATTGCAGGGCCATCAGTGTAATTTTAGGTGACAAGTGGAAAATGATGAAAAATGAAGAGAGGAGAATTTATACATTGGAAGCCAAGGCTCTGGCAGAGGAACAAAAACGCCTTAATCCAGACTGCTGGAAAAGGAAACGAAGCAATTCTGTGAGTGTCTAGAACAGTCTGTGTGTCCTAATTTTTAATGTTCTGTTTTACTTGTATTACTTTGTTTCACAATGGTAAGCAATAATATCTGGAATTCTTGGAGATAATGGTAGGAAAAGGTGTAACCAGAATAATGGTTAGCATCCAGAGTGAGATCTTGATTGCTAAAGTACAGAAGTTAGTTGGGAATCTTCAAGTTGCCACTGAAGTCATTTTTGGAGATATATAAGGTGATCAAGCTATATCAGTTTAATTCATCACAACTGATGTTTAATTTTGAATACTTGTTTTCTGGTGGGAGGGGGCGGGGGAAGGTGGTTCATCTCAACTAACTTCATCTGACAAGATTTCCTTTTGAGAATTGAAAAGTCAAACATCCTAGAACCTAAACATTTGGACTGCTAATCATATGCATAAATGGGTCTGTTCATGGCACTGTTGTGAAAATTTTGGATCTTCAGCGTGAAGAAACAGTTTCCACAAAAGGGAGATGGGATCTTACTCTTCTTTCCCCTCATAACTTTTCTCATGGTAAGGGGAGAACTTTTAAAATTTAAGCTTATTCATTATTTTCCTAGGTCTTGCAACAACTATAGTTAGTCTTGCATCGGAGCAGGAGTAGACCATACGGCCAGTTGAACCTGCTCCACCATTCAGTATGATTAAGAGTGATATTGGGCTTCAACTTCACTTTACCGCCTGCTCCCCATATCACTTGATTCCCTGAGAGACCAAAAATCTATCTCTGCCTTAAATATATTCAATGATGGCGCATCCACAACCCTCTGGGGTAGTGAAGAAACTCTTCTGCATCACAGTCCTAAGTGATCAGTCCATATCCTGAAACTGTGTCCCCTTTTACCAGATTCCCCAGCCAGGGGAAACAAGCTCTCAGTATCGACCCTGTCGAGCCCCTTCATAATCTTGAATGTTTCAATGAGATCATCTCTCATTCTTTGAAACGCCCGAGAATATAGAGCCAATTTACTCAGCCTCTCATTATAGGACAACCCTCTCATCCCAAAGACCCATCTAGTAAACCTTCCCTCCAATGCAAGTTTCCTTAAATATAGAGACCAAAACTGCATGCAGTACTCCAGGTGTTGTCTCACCAAAGCCCCGTACAATTGTAGCAAAACTTCTTTATTCTTGGACTCCAGTCCCCTTGCAATAAAGAGCAACATGCCATTTGCTTTCCCAATTACTTGCAGTACCTGCATGCTAATGTTTTGTGTTCTTTGTATGAGTATACCCAAGTCTCTGAACATCAGCATTTATAAGTTTCATGCCTTTAAAAAAAAAAAAAAAAATTCTGCTTTTCTGTTCCTATGCCCAGGGTGAATAATCGCATACTTCACCACATTATACTTCATCTGCCACCTTGTTGTCCACTCACTTAACCTGTCTATATCTCTTCACAGTCGGTTTGTGGCCTCTTCACAGCTTGCATTCCCACCTAGCTTTGTATCGTCAGCAAACTTGGATACATTACTCTGTCTCTTCGTCTAAGTCATTAATATAGATTGTACAAAGTTGAGGCCCCAGCACTGATCCTTTCGACACTCCATCATTCACAGCCTGCCAACTTGAAAATATCCTATTTATCCCTACCCTCTGCATCCTGTCTGTTAGCCAATCCTCTACGTATGCTCATATATCACCCCAACTCCATCACCTCTTGTCTTGTGTATAAACCTTTTGTGTGGCACCTTATCGAATGCCTTTTGGAATTAAAAGTATACATCTACTCTTTTCCCTTTACCCTACTGGTTACATCCTCAAAAAACTTAAATTTATCAAACAGAATTTCCCTTTGGTAATACCATGCTGATTTGTTCTAATCATACTATGCTTTTCTAGGTGCATTGTTAAGACTTCCTTAATAATAGATTCCAGCACTTTCGCCACAACTGATGTCAGGCTAACTGGCCTATAGTTCCCTGTTCCCTCTCCCCCTCCCTCTCTGTGTGTCTCTCTCCCCCTCCCCCTCTTTGTGTCTCTCTCCCCCTCCCCCTCTTTGTGTCTCTCTCCCCCTCCCCCTCTTTGTGTCTCTCTCCCCCTCCCCCTCTCCCTCTTTGTGTCTCTCTCCCCCTCCCCCTCTTTGTGTCTCTCTTCCCCCTCCCCCTCTTTGTGTCTCTCTTCCCCCTCCCCCTCTTTGTGTCTCTCTCCCCCTCCCCCTCTCTGTGTCTCTCTTCCCCCTCCCCCTCTCTGTCTCTCTCTCCCGCTCCCTCACTGTGTCTCTCTCCCCCTCCCCCTCTTTCTCTCTCTCTCTCTCCCCCTCCCTCTCTGTGTCTCTCTCTCCCTCCCCTCCCCCTCTTTGTGTCTCTCTCCCCCTCCCCCTCTCCCTCTTTGTGTCTCTCTCCCCCTCCCCCTCTTTGTGTCTCTCTTCCCCCTCCCCCTCTTTGTGTCTCTCTCCCCCTCCCCCTCTCTGTGTCTCTCTTCCCCCTCCCCCTCTCTGTCTCTCTCTCCCGCTCCCTCACTGTGTCTCTCTCCCCCCACCCCCTCTCTCTCTCTCCTGCCCCAGTCGTCTTCTCTTTCTCTTCTCCGCCACCCCCCCCCCCGGCCATCGTCTTCTCCTACCCCCACCCCACCCTCTTCTCCCCCTCTTCTCCCCCTCTCCCATGATTCCGTAAGTTTTAAGGTACTTGTGGATAAGGATAAGAGTAATCCTCGGGTGAAGGTGCTAAATTGGGGGAAGGTTAATTGTAACAATATTAAGCAAGAACTGGAGAATTTAGATTGGGGGCGGCTGTTTGAGGGTAAATCAACATTTGGGAGTCTTTCAAACGTCAGTTGATTAGAATCCAGGACCGGCATGTACCTGTGAGGAAGAAGGAGAAGTTTGGCAAGTTTCAAGAACCTTGGATAACGAGGGATATTGTGAGCCTAGTCAAAAAGATAAAGGAAGCATTCGTAAGGGCTAGAAGGCTGGGAACAGACGAAGCCCTTGAGGAATATCAAGAAAGTAGGAAGGAACTTAAGCAAGTTGTCAGGAGGGCTAAAAGGGGTCATGAAAAGTCATTGGCAAACAGGATTAAGAAGAATCCAAAGGCTTTTTCTACGTATATAAAGAGCAAGAGGGTAGCCAGGGAAAGGGTTGATCCACTCAAGGACAGAGGAGGGAATCTATGTGGGGCGCCAGAGGAAATGGGCGAGGTACGAAATGAGTACTTTGCATCAGTATTCACCAAAGAGAAGGACTTGGTGGATGATGAGTCTAGGGAAGGGAGTGTAGATAGTCTGGGTCATGTCGTTATCAAAAAGGAGGTGGTGTTGGGCATCTTGCAAAGCATTAAGGTAGATAAGTCCCCACGGCCTGATTGGGATCTACCCCAGAATTCAGAGGGAGGCAAGGGAAGAAATTGCTGGAACCTTGACAGAAATCTTTGCATCCTCATGGGCCACAGGTGAGGTCCCAGAGGACTGGAGAATAGCCAATGTTATTCCTTTGTTTAAGAAGGGTAGCAAAGGATAATCCAAGAAATTATAGGCCGGTGAGCCTTACGTCAGTGGTAGGGAAATTATTAGAGAGGATTCTTAGGGATAGGATTTACTCCCATTTGCAAACAAATGAACTTATTAGCGAGAGGCAGCATGGTTTTGTGAAGGGGAGGTCGTGTATCACTAACTTGATCGAATTTCTTGAAGTGACGAAGATGATTGATGAAGGAAGGGCAGTGGATGTTGTCTATATGGACTTCAGTAAAGCCTTTGACAAGGTCCCTCATGGCAGACTGGTACAAAAGGTGATGTCACATGGGATCAGACGTGAGCTGGCAAGATGGATACAGAACTGGCTCAGTCATAGAAGATAGAGTGTAGCAGTGGAAGGGTGCTTTTCTGAATGGAGGGCTGTGACTAGTGGTGTTCCGCAGGGATCAGCGCTGGGACCTTTGCTGTTTGTATTATGTATAAATGATTTGGAGGAAAATGTAGCTGGTCTGATTAGTAAGTTTGCGGACGACACAAAGGTTGGTGGAGTTGCGGATAGTGATGAGGATTGTCAGAGGAGACAGCAGGATATAGATCAGTTGGAGACTTGGGCGGAGAAATGGCAGATGGAGTTTAAACCGGACAAATGTGAGGTAATGCATTTTGGAAGATCTAATACAGGTGGGAAGTATAGAGTAAATGGCAGAACCCTTAGGAGTATTGACAGGCCGAGAGATCTGGGCGTACAGGTCACTGAAAGTGGCAACGCAGGTGGATAAGGTTGTCAAGAAGGCATACAGCATAAAAATTGGCAAGTCATGCTGCAGCTGTACAGAACCTGAGTTAGGCCGCACTTAGAATATTGCGTGCAATTCTGGTTGCCACACTACCAAAAGGATGTGGAGGCTATGGAGAGGGTACAGAAGAGGTTTACCAGGATGTTGCCTGTTCTGGAGGGTATTAGCTATGAGGAGAGGTTGGATAAACTCGGATTGTTTTCACTGGAGGGGTGACATGATAGAGGTTTACAAAGTTATGAGTGGCATGGACAGAGTGGATAGTCAGAAGCTTTTTCTTAGGGTGGAAGAGTCAGTTACTAGCGGACATAGGTTTAAGGTGCGAGGCAAGTTCTTTACACAGAGGGTGGTGAGTGCCTAGAACTTGCTGCCGGGGGAAGGTGGTGGAAATGGGTACGATAGAGATGTTTAAGAGGCATCTCGACAAATGCATGAATAGGATGGGAATAGAGGGATACGGACCCTGGAAGTGCAGAAGGTTTTAGTTTAGACAGGCATCAAGATCAGCGCAGGCTTGGAGGGCTGAATGTCCTGTTCCTGTGCTGTTCTTTGTTCTGTACTTGGAACACTAATTTGTAAAATCTATCCCTATAGTAATGCATATTGTTCACTAAAACAACTAGAGGTCTATATAAAAACCTATTTTTCACTTCATGTAAAGATATTAATTTTTCTTTAATTAAACCTACTATATAATTGATTTTATTTTACTTTTTTAAAAAAAATACACAGGGTTCTCAGCAGCAGTAACCAGAAGCTTTTGAAACCCACTTTATCCTTGACTTTCACCATTTGGAATGAATTTTAGAAAACTGGATGCAAGTGAGCAAAGGACTCAGTGTATCTATCTTTGTTTTAATTTGAGATTTCTTTTGTGTGATAGCAAATCTATATTTAGACAACTGTAATAAAATAAGTATAGTTTGCTTTTTATATAAATGGCTGATACTGAGTGTTGTAAATCAAAGCATTTAATCTTTCTGACTTTCCTAAAACTATTGCATATTGTAAATGGCCATAATACCTTGTTCTTCCAAAGTTCAGTCAAAGGTTATTTCAGGAAAATATAGCTTTTAGGCTTGAAAACTTTGTACTAAAAATCCTGTGGTGCTAAGGTAAGGGAGGAATGTAGGTATATAAAGATGTCTATTTTTAAGAATGTAAATGGGTAAAGTTTAAAATTCTGTATAACTGCTGTTGTATCATGATTTGTATCACTCACTATATTGCACAATTTTAATTCAATTAACTTTATTTGCAAACGGTGGGGGAATTAGTATATGTAGCAGGGATACTCCCAAATTTACTTTGTGGTGTTTTAGCCAACTAAAGTTGCCATAAAACTCGAGGCTTGTATTCAGAAATTGGGGCACAACGAGCACTTGGGCCACAATTTTGCCATTGTGCTTAAAAACTATTGCACTTTAATGTTTCTTGCAACATTATGAAAAGCAAGCATATGAAAATGACTCATGCAATGTGACATTCTCATGGAATGGCATTTATGCCATGCAGTGTTGATATTACAGTCACAGATCAACATTTATGCAACTGCTTTAACTCAAGTAAATTTATGTCTTTATACAGGCTGTTTGACCCACAGGAACTCTTGCACAAATACAAACTATTTTTATTGTATTCAAGTTCAAATAAATTTGTAAAGTGTTAAATATCTGGTTGTTTTTCTTCATTAGCTTCTTTATGGCAGGAGATGTGATCTTTCATTATGCACTGATTTTTCTCCCCATATGATGAACTTCTGTATGTTGGATATGTACATCTAAACATTGGCCTGTTCCAAATTGCAAAAAATTTATTGTAGTTAAGAGTTCAAGGTTGGGTTATCTATAAGCAAACCTGTCAGCTAGTTGAAGCCACAAGTATTGAATTAGGTAGTTGTTTCATAGACCTTTAACAGGCACAAAATACTGCATTTTTTTGCAATGAGGTGAGTGAAGGCAATTTGGGCTGAAGTTACAGAATAGATGATCTAGTTAGGAAAACCATTCTAAGTATAGATTCATTAATAGGATATGTAGATAGGGTTGTAAGATTAGATAGTGGGGGGTTTATGGCCTCGTGAATTGACTTTATTGAGATAATGGTAAGGACAAGTTTATTAGAGTTTTCAGATAAACTCTAACAGTGTAACATAGATTGTACCCATATTTGAGAGCGGACGATAGAGTACTTGGCTAGTTTCTTTGAAAGTTCTCTGTCTTATAGGGACACAGACAAGGCATTTTTTATTTTGGCTGCTTTCCAATTAACCCTCCCTTCTCCCAATCATCTTTAGCTTTGTGTTTAAAGGATGTCTTTAGTAACCAAAGATCACACTTTGGCTGTTGCTAACCTTTCAGATATGTAGGTAATACCCCTTTGTGTTGATTATTGTATTGCATGCTTTTACATTCTGAGGTTCCTTGTCTCATTATAAGACAAATCTACATTTTATTCACTCTGAAGGTCTCACTGTTTAACTGCAAGTAAGAATTTTAAAACTTGAGAATGTCCCAGTACCCCTCTACCTTGATATCTTGTCTATACTGTGCCCTATTTCCTATATTTTCCCACATTACCATACTACAAAGGGTTCTAATAAAGTTAATTGCTAGTTTATGATATCTAGATTTTAACAGTTAGTACTCTGGTTCTAATCTTCTCGTAATCTACTAACCTTACAATTCCCCCAGGTGAAGGGAAGATATCCTTATCGACCCCTCATTAATTGTTTTACATTAGGAAAAGCTGTGAGCTCTACGCTGTGGGTCTTGTAATGCGCTTGATGCAGAAGTAGCAAAGCATGATGAGTTCCACTCCTAATCCCATGGCTTGGGTTAGTATCGTAGTAGAGTTTGGAACCATGAGTGGTTGCCTAGCTATTGTATTTCCTACATTCTCCAGTCAGGTTCTGCATCATTTTTACTAAGTGTTTCTGTGAACTGGTGGTCCTTTCTATTCCAGGTACAGTGCTGACTACAGTACCAATACCCCTTCCTTGATTCTAACTTGCCTAATCATGATAGCAACATACATGGACTTTGATTCTCCAGCTGTCTACCTGTATCGATCTTGTGGATAGTCATAGAGTTATACAGCACAGAAACTGGCCTTTTGGCCCATTGTGTCCACGCCAGCCATCAAGCACCTATCTATTCTAATCACATTGGCCTGTAGCCTTGTATGTTGTGAGGATTCCTGCCTCTACCACCACTTCAGGCAGTGTGTTCCAGATTCCAACCATCCTCTAGGTGAAAATTTTTTCCTCAAATCCTCCTGCTCACCTTAAAACTATTGACATCGCCGATAAGGGAAAAAGGTTCTTCCTACCTATACTATCAATGCCCCTCATAATATTATATAACCTCAATCAGACCTTCTCTGCTCTAAGGAAAACAACCCTAGCCTATCCAGTCTCTCTTCATAACTGAAATGCTCCAGCCCAGGCAATATCCTGGTGAATCTCCTCTGCACCCTCTCCAGTGCAATCACATTCTTCCATTGGTGTGGTGACCAGAACTGTACACTACTCCAGCTGTGGCCTACCTAGTGTTTTATACAGCTCCATCATAATGTCCCTGCTTTTATATTCTAGGCTGTGTTTGCTGACAACGCAACCACTCGGCACTGCACTGGCACATGGCGCCTGTTCCACAAAACGTCTTCCACTGGTCTGATATAGACTTTCCTACAAGTAGTTGCTCCCAGTCCAGTTTGGCCAGATCCTGTTTTATCATATTGAAATCAGCCTTCCCCCAATTCAGTACCTTTTAGTTCCAGTCCATCTTTGTCCTTTTCCATAACTACTTTAAGTCTTAGAGTAATGGTCACTATCCCCAAAATGCACCCCCACTGACACTTCTACCACTTGTCCAGCTTTGTTCCCTAAGATTAGGTCCAGTACCACCCCTTATCTTGTAGGACTATCTACGTACTGGCTCAAAAAGCTCTCCTGGCTGCACTAAGACTATCCCAGTTAATAGTGGGGAAGTTGAAATTCCCTACTATTATTACACCTGAGATTTGCCTACATATCTGTCTCTCTATGTCTCCCTGACTGTTTGAAGGCCTGTAGTACACTTCCAACCAAGTGATTACCTCCTTTTTGTTTTTAAGTTCTACCATATGGCTTCATTTGAGGAACCTTCCAAGATATCAGCCTTCCTTACTGCAGTAATTGACTCCTTGATCAATAGTGCAATATCACCTCTTTTATCCCCTCAACCATGTCTCTGTGACAACAATAATATCATATTCCCATGTGTTAATTAACACCCTCAATTCATCTGCCTTACTTGTAAGACTCCTTGCGTTAAAATAGATGCAATCCAACCTTGCAAAATTTGCTTGTGCCTTAACAGGTCTATATTTGCTCTGTCTGCCAGACTGACTTAGTTTCTCTTCTATATTTGGCTGTGCATCACCCCCCAACAGCACTAGCAAACCTCCCTGTAAGGATGTTGGTCCCGTTCTGGTTCAGATGCAACCCGTCTGACTTGTACAGATCGCACCTTCGCCAGAAACAGACCCAGTGATAAAGCCCTCCCTCCTGCACTATCTCTTCAGCCATGCATTCATCTACTCTATACTCGCTAGCATGTGGCGCCAACAGTAATCCAGAGCTTACAACCTGAGGTCCTGCTCCCTAAATTCTGGTTGTAGGACCTCATCCCTCTTTCTACCTATGTTGTTGGTATTGTGAACCACTACCTCTGACTGTTCACCTTCCCCCTTCAAAATATCCTGCAGCCGCTCTTGATAGTTAAGTTTTTTCCTAGCCCTACAACTGTCTTTCTCTGACCATTACAATAATCAGGATAAATTGAACACACGGGTAATGTCCTTTTCTATATCAAGTGCATCATGCCTTGATACTTTAAAATGTTCTCTCTCTATTGGCCACATCAGGTCCATGCAGGACCTCAAAGGTTGTAATCTCTGGATTACTGCCAGTGCCACATGCTAGTGAGTATAGAGTAGATGCAGTAGGGGGTGATGCACAGCCAAATATAGAAGAGACCAAAAAAAGGGAGGGCTTTACTGGAATGTTATGGACTTCTTGGAAATTCTACATTGTTAATTTAGCAGTTTCAGTTTTAATGTATAGAAAAGATGACATTTAATAAAACATTTTGTGCAGGTTTTATGCATTGAAAAGTAATTGAAAACAAAAAAAGCAAGTGATAGTTACAGGACATGTTCAGCTTTAGTACTATTTACAGTTTTACGCATTTTGTTATAGATAGTTGAGCAGCTTAATAAAACATGGGGCTGTATTCACTGGCATGGAGAAGTTTGAAAGGTTTAAGGGTAGTGAATCAGTAACAATGGACATAAATTTAGGATTAGTACTAGAAGTGTAAAAGTTGCCATTCAATGGAATTTCACATGCATCTATAAGTAATAAACACAAAGAAGAAATGGATATAGCAGAAGGAACGATCTACATAGCAACCTTTGCCCCGCCTAATGAGCATTTTGTTACATAAGCAATTCTAAGGTTTTTTTCCTTCCACTAACCTACCTGGCTGTTATGAAGAATACTTCCGGACATGAATCCTCCTGCACATGCATAAGATTTCCAAAACCTTGGCTATATACCTATTAAGCTCTCCAGAGTTCAATAAGTAGGGTGTGCTGTACGGAGATGAAAATGAGTGGGAAAAAGAGCACCGTCTCTACCTTGGGCAACCCTAGGCTTGTTTTTTTAAAGTTTATAACTAATGTTTTAAATCCTTGTTGGCAACAGTTTGGTAGCAATACAGTGCTGAGCAAATGCCTAAGGTAATTAAAAAGATCAACACTCAAAAATGCTTATATTCATTAGTAGGACATAAGACATGCAGAATCGTTAAAAAACATATGACAGTAAAACTTTTTAATAATTGTATAGTAAGAATACAATGTTGTAAATTGCATCTTATGTCTATATTATAATTTTAATTAGTGTTTTAAAACAATCAATTTAGATTAGATTTAGATTTTTTAGATTAGAGATACAGCACTGAAACAGGCCCTTCGGCCCACCGAGTCTGTGCCGAACATCAACCACCCATTTATACTAATCCTACACTAATCCCATATTCCTACCAAACATCCCCACCTGTCCCTACCTACCTATACTAGTGACAATTTATAATGGCCAATTTACCTATCAACCTGCAAGTCTTTTGGCTTGTGGGAGGAAACCGGAGCACCCGGAGAAAACCCACGCAGACACAGGGAGAACTTGCAAACTCCACACAGGCAGTACCCGGAATTGAACCCGGGTCCCTGGAGCTGCGAGGCTGCGGTGCTAACCACTGCGCCGCCCCTTTACACTTTAGAATGAGCTTCATCTGGCTGCTGGCATCTTTACACAGGAACTTGCTAATCAGTTTAAGCTATTTATTTATTAAATGATATTTTGAAGATGCAAATATGTCAAACCATCTTGAATATTTATGCAGACCAGTTAAAACCGGTTATGCCAATTTTCCCTTTAAGGCAATTTCCCTTCACCAATAAAGGCCAACACTACTAATGGTAATTAAACAAAAAATAGATGAATGTTTGCTGTAACACAAAACCTTCAATGCATGAAAATGGCACCTTTATTTGCTTTATCTATTTTCTTTTACCCTACAATATTTCAAATCTAACCTTGAGTGCTGATATCATAAGGGAAGATATCAGGAGAAGTTACTGAGCCCATCAATTTAAGGAGCTGATTTGATGTACATAATCAAATTGCAATAGCATCTAAACAGCCTGTACCCATCAGATGAGGTGGTAATTTAAGGCCTCATCTACCCTCAGGTGAATGGAAAAGATTCCATGCACTACTCAGAGGAGCAGTGGTTCCTCCATTGTCCTGGTCAACACTTACTCCTCAACTAATGCCACTAACACGGATAAGGAACCTCATACGCAAACTGGCTAATGAAATCAAATCTTTGTAACTTTGATTTTTGAAGGAAATGAACACTTAGAAACTCCCAGTTAAAAATTACCAAAATTCAAACCAGCCTATTCGCAATTAGATATTAATTAAAACTTCAACAGTTATCCAAACAATGCAGACAGGAAGTCACGAGTCATCTTTTGTTTCAGAAAAGTTTTCATTGCACATTGACCATGGCTTTTTGGAGGAGTTGCAGCATTAATGGATATACTGGAGCAAATTCTTTTCCTTCTCTTGCTCGTACTGATTGAACATAAGCCTCAAGAGCACCCCTAAAAAAAAAACAGAACTTTGGAATTACATTTTAGGATTCTCAATATTAATATAATAGCATGTATGTAATCTAATAACATGTAACTGACCATGTTTGACTACCAATCTAGGCTGAGGTTGGCAGTCAGGAGTGGCAAGCTTGGTTGTGATATGTCTATATGTGGAAGAGCAAACAGATTTTCCCACTTTCTTTCGTAGGAAAATGAGGGAGGTATGGACAATGGGAAAGCAGTCTCTTTTCCAAGATATAAGGGGCATGATTTTGACAGTGCAGTATCCTTGAAATTACGCCATGGAATAGGAGCATACCAACTGATGAAGGAAAACAAATTGTTTACTACTGCAAAGGGTTCAAATACTGGAGTGGGCAGAGAGTCTATCAATTATAACTTATGAAATTAGACATAGTAAGGGAAATAGAACAAAACTTTTATATCCAAAGAGTGATGAGTAGTGCAGGGTGCTAAGAAGGAAGGCACTGAAAGAAATAACAAATAGGAGTAGGAATAGGACATTTGGTCCCTCAAGCCTGCTCCACCATTCATGACTAATCTGATTGTGTTTTTAACCACACTTTCCTGTCAGCCCCCCAAAAATCTGTCGAGCTCAACCTTGAAAATATTCAATGATCCAGCCTCCACTGCTATCTGGGGTCAAGAATTCTAAAGATTAATGACCATGAGAGAAGAAATTCCTCCTCATCTTACATGGGAGACCCCTTATTTTGTAATTGTGCCCCCTATTTCTAGATTTCTCCCAATAAGTATAGGCCCAATCTGTTCAACCTATCCTCAAAGCAACCACCAACCCAGGGATCAACCTAATGACCCTCTGAACTGCCTCCAATTCAAGTATATCCCTCCTCAAATAAGGAGACCAAAACTGTACACAGTACTCCAAGTGTGGTCTCACCAATGCCCCTTACAGTTCTAACAAGACTTCCCTACTTGCAATAAAGGCCAACTTCCATTTGTTTTTCTAATTACTTGCTATACCTGCATGCTAACCTTTTGCAATTCATGTTTAAATGGATTTAAGAGACAATTTAATACATTTATCAGAGAAAGCATTGAGGGATACTGAAAAGGTGGTTATATGGGGCTGATCTCTGACAAAGGGTCTAGTTTGTAAAGGGCAGTATGGCTTTTAACCTGTTTCCTTATAATCTGCAGTCCAGAGATATCACCGCTCCAACAGAGTTTTTAGGGTATGTTACATGCTCTAATTTTTCCTTCAACCTTGCCTTGTGGTTTCACGATAGCCAAGTGTTTCCAGATTCTAAATGCTGACGTTTAACCAGCTGCTAAGAGGAGTGCAAGAGTAGCATAACAATACCCTTCAGTTTTTCAACCATGTAGAAAATGCCTGACCCCCACCAAGAAACTCATCACATACAAGGCAGCTGTGAGATTGCAAGAGCAAGAAAAGTGCCCGTGCCCCACCACTTTCATAGAGAGTCAGTCATTTACAGCAGAGGCTGCCATTCAGTCCATGCCCCTCATAGTGGTGTTCCAACATATACTAGCATAGTCTTAAAATGAAAACTTACAAACATGTGTTTGCAGTGATGTATTTTAGAGCAAAACTAAACTTGAGTGGTAAAGCTGGCATATCAAGTTATTTTTTAAACTTCCTTAACATTATCTAAACTCAGATCAAGAATTAAAAATCAGGTATCTATATAATCTGTGACTGATATATTCATTTCTGGTATGATGACATTCAGATATACTCAAACAGTAACTCCAGAAACTAGGTAATACCTGATAAGAATTAGTCGATCTTTTTCTGATGGATGATCATCAAGCCACTGAGAATACCGAGCTACAGACCACTCTGCCCTCTGTAATTAATTTCACAGCTGTTAGATAACTATAATACTGTAATATTAAAGAAATACCCAGTGAAGTTACAGCAATGTAAGATATTCTTCTAAATAACTAATAAATATGTTCTTAATTTGTATAAATGTAGAGGTAAAAATATATTCCACTCTGTTCTGGACTCCTGATTAGTCTTAAATCTTTTGATGCTGTTTCCTAGATCAGTTGAAACTGTAGATGAGATATGCAGCCTAGTCTAGCGCTTCCACCATCTAGTGCTGCTGCATCTATTAATTGGACATATTTTTCAAAAGTGAGAAAATGTTCTGCCTCAGGGCTGGATTTTGTGCTGGAGGCAGGGCTCCCGGCGCCAGGCCGAAAAAGTGGGGTAAAGCCTGCCTGCCTTTTTGTACCCCCCCCCCCCCCACCCCCACAACACCCAAAGAGTGATCCTTGTCGGGCTCCCCATCCCTTCAAAGACAGGGATCACACCTCCAAGGAGCTGCCGGCCATTCACAGGACAGGCAGTGCCACCGGGAGTGGTGCTCACTGCTTATACTGCAGAGGCCTTGGACACAGGCCCCAGTGCTGGAACCACAGATCTTAGGTAAATGAAGGGAGATTGTCAGGACTAGTGTAGAGGTTGGGGGGGTGGAAATGGTCGTGCAGTTCGAGGGGGGGGGGGGGGGGGAAAAGAGAGGGGGAGCTCCTGGGGGTAAAGTGGCTCCCAGTGGGAGTCCTACATGGGCCACAGAGAAAGGACACCACCACACCCCCTCCTCCCCCACCCCCTGGTAAGAACCCAGCAGTAGCAGGAAGAGGTCCTTAAGCCATTTAAGAGCCTCAATTGGCCTCTGGGCAGGAAGGCCGTCGTCAGCCTATCCCACCCCCCGGGAAGATCACTTGGCGACAGGACTCTGCCCCATCACCCATTGAGATACTCCGTGCCCCCCTGCCTCCAACCCCGTTTTGGGGGCCTGTAAAATCCCAGCCTGAGTTTCTAAAGTGGTCATCAACATTCAATCAGTTCATTTATACAAAACCTGAGTAAAATAATAAATAGGGATCTTTAGAATAAGATTACACAACCTTTCCATACAGTTTTCTTTTACATATCCAGCAATGATGGATTATTTACTATGTATGGTCTTTATTCTTTGAAGTATATGGTTCTTCTACATAACCACAGGAGTGCAGCTGAGCTTGATTTGTTTTTTTGGGAAAAATGGTTTAGCACACTGTAAAATAAAGCAGATAGGCAATGCCAGCTTGTTTTGGGGTGAAGCTAAACTGAAACTGTAGTCTGCAAGAATCCATATTGTTACAGAAAAAAAAAGCGATAAGGCGGATGGGGTCTATCACTTCCATAAAGTATCTACAACTTCATAATAGTGATCTTAGTGATGAGAACACAGTTTTCCCAAAATCAAACTAGGATTAACTGGTGGTATGGAAGAATACTAAAGAATAAAGCATTTACACCTTGAACTTAGCAGCAAGGTATAAAAATAGCTTCAAGAGAAAATGGAGACAAAATCTGAATTAGAATTTAAATACATCAACAAACACAAACAACAGAAGCTTAAATATTGATATAGATTAGCTGCAAGAATTAGGTTTGGTTACTCAAAGGGAAAAACTGAAAGCAATTATTTTGTTTTTAACCAATCAGTTCCGTGAATACCTGGTGTGGTGGCTTCAGGTCAGGTGGTGCTCTGGTGAACAGGAAATGAAGAATTGTGCTGTATGGAACAATATCCCCTACAGCTGGGCTAGTAGCAATATGTTCACTTGTCTGGAACAGTAAGGGTCTGTGAAAAGCAAATGTGTAAAAAAAAAAATGCTCTGATGAGATTGTAGAGGATTATTAAATTACTAGCAGAATTCCCATGATGTTGCTTACAGGTGGTCAGGGAGCCAAACAATGGTTGCTGATATTTGATACCGTGCCATTCTTCATATGAGTGGTGTGCTCATTGCTATAACATGGGACATGACTGACAAGGTGCAAGTATTACACACCTTACTTATATTGAAAGAAACAGGCCACAGATGGGATAGTATTAAAATTAATAGGTGTAGAAAACCATACTTAAGACATAGGTAACTCTTCCTATAACCTCTTATTCACATTATAAATGCTTTATTATACTTCCCACAGTGGATTTGAGTTTTGTGCTCAAATTGCTAGTACGTTATTTGTTTATGCTTTCCTTCTGGATCCTCAAAACCATTTTCTCAGATAATTCCATGATTACAAATCATGAACTGTCAGCTATGGCTCTGGTAGCACTCGCACCTCAAGTTCAAAGATTGTGGGTACTCTGAGCACATAGCTTAAGCTGACACTTTAGTGCAATACTGAAGGAATACTGCACTGTTGTAGGTGCTGTCTTTCAGATGAGATGCTAAACTGAAGCCTCATCCAACTGAGGGCAGATGAAAAAGATCCTGTGGCACTATTTCAAAGAGCAGGGTCTCCCTGCTGTCCTGTCTAATTTTAATCCCTCAACAAAGAGGAGTAAAAAACAGATTATCTGGTCATTCTCTCATTGCTACGGGACTGCAAATTGGCTGCACATTTGCCCTAGAGTCATAATGGTACAGAAGGAGGCCATTCAGCCCATCATATCCATGCCCACTCTCTAGATCAATCTGATCAGTCTCATTCCCTGCTCTGTCTCTGTAGCTCTGCAAGATTATTTCCTTCAAGTGCATATCCAATTTCCTTTTGAAATCATTGATCGTCTCTGCTTCTACCACCCTCATAGGCATCGAGTTTCAGGTCATTACCACTCGCTGCATAAAGTTCTTCCTCACATCCCTCTATACCACTTGCCTAAAACTTAAAATCTGTGTCCCCCTAGTCCTTGTACCATCAGCTAATGGGAACAGCTTTTCTTTGTCTACCTTAAGTAAACCTGTCATAATCTTGTACATCTCTATCAGATCTCCCCTCAACCTCCTTTGCTCCAAGTAGTTCATGGCTGAACCGATTTCTCCACATTACCACCTACTCCCGATAACCTTTCACCCCCTTGCTTATCAAGAATCTATCTACCTCTGCCTCCACCGCCTTTTGAGGAAGAGAATTCCAAAGAATCACGACCCTCAGAGAAAACAATTCTCCTCTTCTGTCTTAAATGGGCGACCCCTGGTTCTAGATTCTCCCACAAGGGGAAACATCCATTCCACATCCACCCTGTCAAGACCCCAGGACCTTATGTTTCAATCAAATTGCCTCTTACTCTTCTAAATTCCAGCGGATACAAGCCTAGCCTGTCCACTCTTTCCTCATAAGATAGCCCGCCTATTCCAGGTATCAGTCTAGTAAACCTTCTTTGAACTGCTTCCAACACATTTACATCCTTCCTTAAATAAGCGGTCCCTTCATCTAAGTCATTTATTTAAATTGTAAAAAGTTGAGGCCCCAGCACAGATCCCTGTGGCACACCACTCGTCACATCTTGCCAACCAGAAAATGACCCATTTATGCCAGCTCTCGGTTTCCTGTTAGCTAGTCAATCTTCTATCCATGCCAATATGTTATCCCCCACATCATGAGCTTTTATTTTTTGCAATACCCTTTGATGTGGCATCTTATCAAATGCCTTCTGGAAATCTAAGTACAATACATTCACTGGTTCCCCTTCATCCACAGCACATGTAACTCCCTCACAAATCTCCAATAAATTGGTTAAACATGATTTCCCTTTGACAAAATCATGTTGACTCTGCCTGATTACCTTGAATTTTTCTATATGCCCTGCTATAATGACTTTAATTAATAGCTAACTTTTTATCTAAGACAAATGTCAAGCTAATTAGCCTGTAGTTTCCTGCTTTCTGTCTCCCTCCCTTTTTGAATAAAGGAGTACCACTTCCCTGGTGATTGTAATTTTCTTGCATTCCTCCCGCTCTTCCATTTCTTGACTTACAGCTAATTCTGGGATGTTACTTGTATCCTCTATAGTGAAGACTGATGCCAAATACGTGTTCAATTCATCTGCCATCTCCTTATTATCCATTATTAATTCCCCAGACTCAATTTCTACAGGACTAATGTTCACTTTGTTAACCCTTTTTTAAATACCTATAGAAACTACTATCTTTATATTTCTAGCTAGCTTTCTCTCATACTCTAATTTTACCTTCCTTATCAATCTTTTAGACAATCTTTGCTGTTTTTTAATGTTCTGTCCAATTTTCTGACCGGCCACCCATCTTGCGCAATTATATGCTTATTCTTTAAGTCTGATACTATCTTTAACTGTTTTAGTTAACCACTGATGCCGGGTCTCCCTCCACCCCCCCCACCAATTGGAATTTTCCTTTCTCATTGGAATGTATCCATTCTGTGTATTCTGAAATATCCCCTTAAATGTCTGCCACTGCATCTCTATTGACCTATCGCTTAACCTAATTTGCCAGTTCACTTTAGCTAGCTCTGTTTTCATGCCCTCATAATTGCCCTTATTTAGGTTTAAAATACTGGTCTTGGACCCATCCTTCTCTCCCTCAAACTGAATGTAAAATTCAATTCATATTATGATCGCTGCTACATAGGGGCGCCTTAACTATGAGGTCATTAATTAATCCTATCTTGTTGCAAAATACCAGGTCTAGTATAGCCTGCTCTCAGGTTGGCTCCAGAATGCACTGTTCCCAGAAATTATCCCGAAAACATTCTTTATCTAGGCTACCTCTGCCCATCTGATTTTTCCAGTCTATATGTAGATTAAAATCCCACATGATTATCGCCATACCTTTCTGATAGGCTACCATTATTTCTTCCTTTATACCCTGTCCTACAGTGTGGTTAAAGTTAGGTGGCCTGTACACCACTCCCATAAGTGACTTTTTGCCTTTATGATTTCTCATCTCTACCCAAACTGCCTCTACATCCTGGTTTCCTGAACTTAGGTCATCCCTCTCTATTGCACTAATTAACAGCCACCCTTCCACCTTTTCCTAGCTTCCTGTCCTTCCTAAATGCTATGCTCCTTGAACTGCAGTGACCAGAACTGGATGCAATACTCCAGTGTGGCTGAATCAGAGCTTTATAAACAAAAACAAGAAATGCTGGAATCACTCAGCAGGTCTGGCAGCATCTGTGGAAAGAGAAGCAGAGTTAACGTTTCGGGTCAGTGACCCTTCTTCGGAACTGACAAATATTAGAAAAATCACAGATTATAAACAAGTGAGGTGGGGGTGGGGCAAGAGATAACAAAGGAGAAGGTGCAGATTGGGCCAGGCCACATAGCTGACCAAAAGGTCACGGAGAAAAGGCAAACAATATGTTAATGGTGTGTTGAAAGACAAAGCATTAGTACAGATTAGGTGTGAATACACTGAATATTGAACAGCAGCATGTGCAAACCTGAAGAAAAACAACCTGAAAAAAACAGTGGGTAAGCAAACTGAACAAACTAAGATGAAATGAAATGAAATAAATGCAAAAAAAGATTGTAAAAAATGTAAAAAGGAATGTAAAAAAAAAGGAAGAAAAAATAACTAAAAATGAAAGTAAAATGGGGGGCTGTCATGCTCTGAAATTATTGAACTCAATGTTCAGTCCGGCAGGCTGTAGTGTGCCTAATCGGTAGATGAGATGCTGTTCCTCGAGCTTGCGTTGATGTTCACTGGAACACTGAAGCAATCCCAGGACAGAGATGTGAGCATGAGAGCAGGGGGGAGTGTTGAAATGGCAAGCAACCGGAAGCTCAGGGTCCTGCTTGCGGACAGAGCTTTATAAAGGTTCAGCATAACTTCCCTGCTTTTGTACTCATTTTGTACTACACTTATGAAGCCCAAGAACCCATCTGCTTTGCTCACCACTCTTTCAATATGTTCTGCCTGTTTCAAAAGATCTATACACACGAACCCCCATACCCTTTACAACTCCCTATTCCAGGTGAAGACAAATGTAGGTACCTTACAGTCAGAAACAGGGGAATTTATTATGGGGAACAAAGAAATGGCTGATCAATTAAAAGCATACTTTGGTTCCGTCTTCACAAAGGAGGACACAAATATCATACCAGAAATGTTGGGGAACACAGGGTTTAGAGAGAGGAAGGAATTGAAGGAAATCAGTATTAGTAGAGAAATGGTGTTGGGGAAATTGATGGGATTGAAGGCCAATAAATCCCCTGAACCTGATAATCTACATCCCAGAGTACTTAAGGAAGTGGCCCTTGAAATAGTGGATGCATTGGTGGTCATCTTCCAAGATTGGATAGACTCTGGAACAGTTTCTACAGATTGGAAGGTAGCTAATGTAACCCCACTATTTAAAAAGGGAGGTAGAGAGAAAACGGAATTATAGACCAGTCAGCCCGACGTCAGTAGTGGGGAAAATTCTAGAGTCCATTATCAAAGATTTTATAGCAGAGCACTTGGAAACAGTGGTAGAATCGGCCAGAGTCAGCATGGATTTACGAAAGGGAAATCATGCTGGACAAATCTACGAGAATTCTTCGAGGATGTAACTAGTAGAGTTGATGAGGGGCAGCTGGTGGATGTGGTTTATTTGGATTTTAAGCAGGCTTTCGACAAAGTCCCACATAAGAGATTAGCGTGCAAAATTAAAGCGCATGGGATTGGGGGTAGTGTATTGCGATGGATAGAAAATTGGTTGGCAGACAGGAAACGAAGAGTAGGAATAATGGGTCTTTTTCCGAATGGCAGGCAGTGACTAGTGGGGTACCACAGGGATCAGTGCTAGGACCCCAGCTATTCACAATATATATTAATAATTTAGATGAGGGAACTAAATGGAATATCTCCAAATTTGCAGATGACACAAAACTGGCTAGGAGGGTGAGTTGTAAGAAGGATGCAGAGAGGCTTCAGGGTGATTTGGACAAGTTGAGAGAGTGGGCAAATGCATGGCAAATGCAGTATAATGTGGATAAATGTGAGGTTATCCACTTTGGTAGAAAAAACAGGAAGGCAGATTGTCTGAACGGCTATAAACTGAGAGAGGGGAATATGCAACGAGACCTGGGTGTTCTCGTACACCAGTCACTGAAGGTAAGCATGCAGGTGCAACAGGCGGTAAAAAAAGGCAAACGGTATGTTGGCCTTCATAGTGAGAGGATTCGATTACAGGAGCAGGGATGTCTTGCTGCAATTATACAGGGCCTTGGTGAGGCCACACCTGGAATATTGTATGCAGCTTCAGTCTCCTTATCTGAGGAAGGACGTTCTTGCTATAGAGGGAGTGCAGCGAAGGTTTACCAGACTGATTCCTGGGATGGCGGGACTGACGTATGAGGAGAGATTGAGTCGGTTAGGATTTTATTCGCTGGAGTTCAGAAGAGTGAGGGGGGGGATCTCATAGAAACCTATAAAATTCTAACATGACTTGACGGGGTAGATGCAGGAAGGATGTTCCTGATGGTGGGGGAGTCCAGAACCAGGGGTCATAGCCTAAGGATATGGGGTATACCTTTCAGGACTGAGATGAGGAGAAATTTCTTCACCCAGAGAGTGGTGAGCCTGTGGAATTCGCTACCACAGAAAGCAGTTGAGGCCAAAACATTGTATGTTTTCAAGAAGGAGTTAGATATAGCTCTTGGGGGGGAAAGTGGGAACAGGTTACTGAGTTGGATGATCAGCCATGATCATAATGAATGGCGGAGCAGGCTCGAAGGGCCTGTTTGGAAGGTGCTGTCAAAGGAGGCTTGGCAAGTTGCTGCAGTGCATCTTGTAGACGTGTGCTGGTGGAGAAGGGAGTGAATATTGAAGGTGGTGGATGGGGTGTCGACCAAGTGGGCTGCTTTGCCCTGGATGGTGTCGAGCTTAGAGCTTTGTTGAAGCTGTACTCATCCAGGCATGAGAACAGTATTTCATCACACTCCTAACTTGTGCCTTGCAGATTGTGGACAGGCATTGGAGTGTCAAGAGGTGAGTAACTCGCCACAGAATTCCCAGCCTCTGACCTCCTCTTGTTGCCACAGTATTTATATAGCTGGTCCAGTTAAGTTTCTTGTCAATGGTAACTCCCAGGATGTTGATAGTGGGAGATTCAGCAATGGTAATGTAGATGAAAGTCAAGGGGAGATGGTCATTGCCTGGCACTCGTCTGGCATGAATGTTACTTGCCACTTATCAGCCCAAGCCTGAAAGTTGTCCAGGTCTTGCCACATGTGGGCACAGGCTGCTACAGTATCTGAGGAGTTGTGAATGGTACTGAACGCTGTGCAATCAGCAAATATCCCACATTTTATGATGGAGGAAATGTCATCGATGGAGCAGCTGAAGATGGTTGGGTGTAGGACATTACCTGAGGAAATCCTAATAATCCTACTTTGCTGACTGCTCTGTATGTTCTACAGATTATAGGCATCAAAAGTTGTTATATGCACACAATATGGTTAACTGCACGATGAAAACCCTCTCTACATATTCTTCTCCAGAACTTCAGGTTTCCACAATCTAATGCAATCTAATCTAAGAAAATTACTGCATATTGCATGCAGTACGGTTTATTTCTGTTAACCAGAGAAACTGAAAAATTACATTTGTTTGAAGAAACTGATATCTTGTATAGTTTATTCCTGGGACATTGGGACCAGCTCTGGGGGAGATGGGACCTGTACAGGCCAGACATGTTGCACCCCAACAGAGCCAGGACCAATGTCCTTGCAGGACGGTTTGCAAGTGCTATTGGGAGAATTTAAATTAACTTTGCGGAGTTGGGAATTAGGAAGTAACATTAGAGAGCAAAAACAGGGTGCACAAAGAATTGGGAGACAGCACTAGAGTAAGAAATAGTAAGATATTAGGTCGGGTCAGAGTAAGAAGGAATGCAGCGAGGTCTAAATTAGGTTTACAGTGCATGTATGTGAATGCAAGCAGCGTGGTAAATAAAGTTGGTCAGCAGTAGGCACAGGTAGCCATGTGGGAGTATGATGTTGCAGCAATAACAGAGACCTGGCTCAAAAAAGGGCAGGACTGGGTACTAAATATTCATGGATGCAAGGTGTTCAGGAAAGATAGGGAAGGAAAAAAAAGGTGGAGGGGTGACAGTTTTGATTAAGGATAATATTACAGTGCTGGAGAGAAAGGATGCCCTATAGGGGTCAAAGACAGAATCTATTTGGTTAGAGATAAGAAACGATAGAGGTACAATTACATTACTGGGTGTATGCTATCGGCCTCCAACTAGTGGGAAAGACAAAGACGAACAAATTTGCAAGGAAATTACAGAGAGGTGCAAAAACTACAACAGTTATAATGGGGGACTTTAATTAGCCTAATATAGATTGGAATAGTAATAGTGAAAAGGGCAGAGAGGGGGATGAGTTTCTAAAGTGTGTTCAGGGGAGTTTTTTTTTAACATCAGTATGTTTCCAGTTCAAAGAGGAAGGAGACATTGCTGGCTCTAGTTCTAGAGAATGAGTTGGATCAAGTGTAAGTAGGAGAACATTTATGGGACAAAGATCACAGTATCATAAGGTTTAGTTTAGCTTTGGAAATGGACAAAGAGTAATTCAGAGTAAAAATAATTAATTGGGAGGGGGAGTGCAATTTCAATAGGGTGAGAACAGATCTGACCCAGGTAAATGGAATCGAAGATTGCCCAGGCAAAACTGTAACTGAACAATGGGCTGCTTTTAAAGAGGAGACAGTTCAAGTGCAGCTGAGGTACACTTCCATAAGAGGGAAAGGTAGGACAAAAAGCCAGAGCTCCCTGAATGAAGAAAGAAAGAGAAAGGTGAAGCAGAAAAAGGTTGCTTATGACAGATGTTAAGTTGATAATACAAATGAGAACAAGTGAGTAATGTGGGACAAAATTACCAGTCACTTGGACAAATGTGAATTAATTAAGGAAAGCCAGCAGGACTTTAAGGGCAAGTTGTGTTTAAGTTTTGCGATGAAGTAACAGAGAAGCTTGATGAGGGCAATGCAGTTGATGTGGTATACATGATTTTCCAAAAGACGTTTGATAAAGTTTCACTGAACAGGCTTGTCAGCAAACAGACAGTGGCAGCATGGATATGAAGTTGGCTGAGTGACTGGAAACAGTAGTGGTGAATGGCAGTTTTCCAGACTGGAGGAAGGTATATAGGTAGGGTTCCCCAGGGTCAGTATTAGGACCACTGCTTTTCTTGTTCTATATTAATGACTTTGACTTGGGTGCGCAGGACGCAATTTCAAAATTTGCAGATGACACAAAACTTGGAAGTATTGTGAACTGGGAGGAGGATAGCGATAGACTTCAAGAGGACATGGACAGGCTGGTGGAATGGGTGGACACATGACAGATTTAATGCAGAAAAGTGTGAAGTGATACATTTTGGTAGGAAGAATGAGGAAAGGCAAATAAAATTAAGGATACAATTCTAAAGGGGTGCAGGAGGAGAGGGACCTGGGGTATCTGTGCATATATCGTTGAAGGCATATGGGATCCTGGGCTTTATATTAGAGGCATAGAGTACAAAAGCAAGGAAGTTATGGTGAATCTTTATAAAACAGTGATTAGACCTCAACTGGAGTGTTGTGTCCAATTCTGGGCACCACACTTTGAGGATGTGAAGGCATTGGAGAAGGTACAGAGTAGATCTACAAAAATGGTTCCACAGATGAAGGACTTCAGTTACGAGGATAGACTGGCGAAGCTGGGGCTGTTCTCTTTAAATAGAAGGTTGAAAGAAGATTTGACGGAGGTGTTCAAAATAGTGAGGAGTTTGGACAGAGTGGATAGGGGGAAACAGTTCCCGTTGGTGGAAGGGTCAAGAACAATAGGACACTGATTTAAAGTGATTGGTAAAAGAATCATAGGTGACATGAGACAAAACTTTTTTTTATGTAGTAAGTGGTTAAGGATCTGGAATGCAATGCCAGAGAGTGAAGTGGAGGCTTCTTCAGACGTGGATTTCAAAAGGGAATTGGATAATTATCCAGGGAAAAAAAAATGCAGGGCTACAGGGAAAAGGCGGGGGAGTAGGACTAGCTGAATAGCTTTTTCAGATAGCCAGGAAGGACACATTGGGCTGAATGACCTCCTTCTGTGCTGTAACCATTCTGTGATTCAAGAAATAATCATCTTAAAAATGTAAGCTCATGCATACACATCAGATTCATGCCAATGACATGAAGTACTTAATTATCAAAAAAAGTACAGATTTGTGATTATGGCATCTTATGGATAATATTCTGTGCAAAAACATAGCTAATTGCTCATCATGCATCATTTCAACACCATGAAATGCATTCATGATTTTTCAGGCATCAGTGCCCTTAAAATAATAGATTATTCATAAAAGACTGCAATAATAGTTGCACAAAACCATATTAATGATATGAACTACTCAATCCTAATTTATAATCTGAAGAAATAAAAGAGCAAAGAGTCATTACTTTAAAAAAAAATAGAATTAATATGCATCTATTCAGATTTAAACATTCTCCTGAAGCCCATCTTGAGCAGAACGCGACTGACCTGAATGACCTCAGTAATCGGTAGGATTTTCCTAGATCTGACACTCTTCTACAAAGTGGTGCCACTGCTAATTCCATCTGCAATATTGCAAGATACAGTATAAGTTCTAACAAAAGAAAAGTTATTAAACTAAAACTTTTAACAAGACTTTTTTATTCCTGTGGAACATAAAAATTCAGGGAATGTAACCATTCTGCCCGCCCCCCCAAAAAAATTGCAGTGGATATCATTTACCTTGAATCTTTGATAAATTTAAGCAGAATGAAAATTCAACTTTGGTATGTAATATATCGCATCAATACACCAACTTTATAGCATAATTATGAAGTTTAAAAACATTAACTGACAAATATAGAACAGTATAAGGAAATATGTATTTTTCAGGAATTTGCAATTGTTATTCTGATAATCAGAAAATTACAGGCCTAAATGTTCATTCACATAAAAACAAAACACAAGATGTTATCACCACCATGCTAGCCAGTTTAAAAATAAAAACTTCTTGAAGATGAGCATTACTATACCATACAAATTATTTAAAAATCATTGGCAACGAAGAGTAAGGTAAATGAATTGAGGTTCTAAATTACATCTACCTCGTCACAGTTCATATGTATATAACCTTTATAAGGTAAGAATGCATCACCTCACACTTCTCAAAATTAAATTCCATTTGCCACTGCTCCACCCATCTTAGCAGCCCGTCTATAGCATCCTGTAATCTAATGCTTTCCTCCTCACCATTTACGACACCACCAATTTTCGTGTCATATGCGAACTTCTTTGAAAGATAAAACCCGAAGCAGTTAAACCCTAGCAAAAAAAAAAATTTGCTGTGGTCAGGTGGGGAGTTGAACAGTGGGAACCACCCACATCGCACCACGTGGCTGTAACACGTGTCTTTGTTACCTCTAGACTTGACTATTCTCAACGCACTCCTGGCTGGTCTCCCACATTCTACTCTCTGTAAACTTGAGGTCATTCAAAACTTTGCTGCCCATATCTTAACTGGCACAAAGTCCTGTTCCCCTATCACCCCTGTGCTTGCTAACCTACATTGGCTCCCAGTTAGCAACATCTTGATTTTAAAATTCTCATTGTTTTCAAATCCCTCCATGGCCTTGCCCCTCTCTATCTCTGTAATCTCCTCCAGTTCCACAACCCTCCAAGATATCTGCACTCCTTTAATTCTGACCTCTTGTGTATCTCTGATTTTAATCGCTCCACCATTGGTGGCTTTGCCTTCAGTTGCATAGGCCCCTAGCTTTGCAATACCCTCCCTATACATCTCCACCTCTCGACCTCGCTTTCCTCCTTTAAGCAGCCCCTTAAAACCTACTTCTTTGACCAAGCTTTTGGTCATCTGACCTCACCAATTGTTGTGGCACATTGTCATACTTTGTTTTAGAAAGGTCCTGTGAAGCACCTTGGGATGTTTTATTATATCTATATAGTGCCTTAATGCAAGTTGTGGTTGTTGCAGCAGTATTCAAAGATAATCAGACAAAATTCAAATATTTATCCATCTCCTGTGTTCAAAATACACTGGGCAGGGCTTTCTTGAGGAAGGTGGCACTCAGTGTCAGAATCAACAACTCAGATACAGCATGGTTAGATGCAGCGTAAGGCCCCAACAGATCCTCACTTCAGAAGAGCACCCCATATTGCACCAGCATGATATTTTAATTTGCCCACAATAATAGTAGATAAGCACCCAGCTAGCAAGGCATCAATTTCAGAAATGACAAAAGCCATTTTTACATGACTGCCATGCATCCTTGGATTAGTGTTTGGCATAAACGTTCTCAAAATAAAGAGTGTCCTGGAAATACACAGCAGTTCCTAGGCATGAAAAAAAGAACTTTTCAGGTGTACAGCCTTTGTCAGAAGAGGAAACTGAAAGACATGCACTTCTTTACAGGGCTGAAGAACATGAAAGGAGCTTGGAGGTGAAGAGAGGTTAAAAAGTCAAGATTCTAAAATATTGATTATAGTCACAAAGCAGGAATTAATGAACGTAATAGCCCACAAACAAGTTCTATAAAAAGCCAGAGAAGTGAAAACTGGTGCATGACGTAAAAAAAATCTCATTGAGGTAGTGAATGTCATAAAAAAGATACTTATGCAAAAAAAGAAAAAAACAAATGTACAGTATTGATGTGGAATGTAAATAGGACAAATGGGCAAGAATATGGAGGAAAGTAAAGGGTTCAGATCATAGAGCTGCAAAGTGCCCAGGAGCAAGATGCAATACAGCCCCTGCTGTTTCATTTGACAGTGTGGGAGGCTAAAAGCAGAAAAATCAGAGTGGAAATGAGAAGGAGATCTGAAGTGGTAAACCACATTGTGGTCAGAATCACATCTGCAGATAGGAAGATGATGTTCAGTAATGTGTTCACCTAACATGCTTGTTCTTCCCAATGTAGAGGAGACCACACTGCTGTCTCACATCTAACTGATGTTTGGTGTCCTGGACAATGATGTGGAAAGAGGTGAATGAACAGATGTTGTATCTGCTATGGCTACATGGGAAAATGTCAGAGGAAGGACAGCATAAGTTAGGATAGAAGAACAAAGATATCCCAGCAGGAGCATGCCATCTGGAAAGCAAAGAGGACAGGGGTAATTGCATTGGTGGTGGGATTATATTGCTTGTAGCAGATACGATGGATGATGATCTAGCAAATACAAAATGAAATGGAACAGAATATGAGGATGGAGAAGTGGTGAAAGAAATGCGGCAGATGCTACCCAAAGTCCTGTTTTCCCTTGGAAGTGGTTAACCTCAGCTAAAAAAAATGTATCTAACCTTTAACCTTTCTGCTGTGCAGATTCCAAGGGACCTGCTGTTTGTTTTTATTTCAGATTTCTCATGCTTGCAGTTTAAAAAAAAATGCAAACCAACGTCTTAGGAATGAATACAAAAGCAAAATACTGTGGATGCTTGAAATCTGAAGTAAAAACAACTGATACTGGAAATACTCAACAGGTCTGGCAGCATCCGTTCAGAGAGAAACAGAGTTCATGCTTCAGATCAATGACCTTTCATCAGAACTGACTAAAGGTCGACCTGGTACCTTAATTCTTACTCTGCACGGATGCTGTCTGACCAGTTGAGTATTTCCAGCATTTTCTTTTTATCATCTTAGGAATTAATTTCAACTATTACTTTCAAGTATTCCCTTAATCAATTTATTTTACCTCGTTCAGTCATTTTAGAGCACAGATTGGAAATCATATTCCTTTTGATTCTTGTTCATGTCAATTATTGGATCTCTCACAGCTCAATGATTCACTTCTGGGACATCCCAGATTTCTCAGTTAAATCCATCAGAAAGTTCAGCTTTATCATGAGGACAGTAAGGACCTAGAGACATTAAGTGCCCCCAATTAGTGGGTGCTAAACCTTACAGAAGCAGAGACCACAGATTTGGTCAGCATTCTGCAGAGTTCTTTGATCTTAGCTGGAAGGCAACAGATGGGAAACAAGTGATTTTCCTCATCCAGGATGTGGACAATAATTTAAAAAAATACTATAGTTCCTGCTCATGATTACTATCCAGTAACCTTTGGTGGAAAATGCGCATTTATGGATGTTAGACAGGGGCAGAAAAAAGCTCAGTTATAACACTTTTGATAATAGAATAGCTTGTTCACTATCAGTATATGAACTCATACATGAAGGATAGTCATTTGAGTAGCAATGCAGAGGGTGCGTAGACCCTTTGGAATTGTGCATTACATGAGAATGTTTTCACAATGGAGAACAGCAACTAAGAGAAAAAAAATAGTTTAAAAAAAATCTGGAGACCACCACTTTTGTGGGAAAGTAAGGGGGTATATCTCATTCACATCCAGGAAAAGACTGGTGGATCATAGGTCCAATGTACAGAGTCAACAGAAACTTGATCAATTACCAAAACACAAAACACTGACATTTTATCTAAAACGAATGAACTATTTCTGAGAAAGTGTGAATTTAGGGCAGACAAATGAGACATAGTTGGCTCAATCTTCAGCTTGGGAAAGTTCGCACTGATTCACTTTATCTGTCAAGGTATATATTTTGGAATTCTTGCTGTGCTCATTTCATACTACAGCAATGCCTCTCTTTAGTATTATTTAGTGTGATCTACTGCTTTTTAATTTTGCATTCTGTTCATTTTATGACTTTCAATTTGTATTTTGGAATCTGAAAATTAAAATCAAAGACAAAGAAGAAAGGTAACACTAGTCATTAGTTCTTACCTGTGCAAAATCTGCAGCCAACCTCATTTTACCTCCTTCACCCAGTGGTCTCAGTAGACTTGCATTGCGGATAAATAATTGAATAGCTCTCTGTGCAATATTTTCTGTACTGTCATAGATGAAGTCCACACACTCAAAGTTTTTAAAGTAGTCACTCATGATGCGTGATATAAAACCTTGCAATTCTTTCATATAAAGAGAACATGGGACTTCTGGCTTTCCAGACGAAGATCTGTACAAATTAATACAAACCAAATTATAATTCCAACTACTCTTCCAGCAGCAAACAACAGACAAGCTCACCTGCATTTTATTAAAGTGTTTTTTTTTTCTTTTTCCTCTATTTAATAATACTTTACCAAATTCAAAAGTGCTTTACAACCATGACCCCCACTTTAGGTCAACCTGAATGCACATATTGTTTGCCTTCTCCTCAATTCTGTTTTGGCCTCTCTCATCTTCTTTCTCCCTCCACAGTCATTGGCACAAACACACCATTGTCCCAAGTTACTCCACTTCTCTTGACTCCCAACTTTTTAAAAATTTATTCTAGGATGTGGATGTCGTTGGCAAGGGAAGCATTTATTGTCCATTCCTCGAAAAGATGACGGTTAGCCAACTTCTTAAACTGATGCTGTACATGTGGTGAAGGTACACCCACAGTGCTATTTGTGTATACCAGGATTTTGACCCAGTGACAACGAAGACCTAGCGAGAATTTTCCACGAACATCTGGGAGTACACCCACTGATTGGTTTGGCAGTAGAATACCAGACTTGAGATCTTCCTGGACAGGCTCACTGTTCTCAGCTTTAAACTTGGCAACCTCAGCTGCAGCATCTGCCACTTACTATTCAAGAGTTGTCCCATTCCCCAATCCAGATTTTCACCCCTCCCTCACCCATGTTCCTGAAGGTAAATTTCCTCAACCTTCTCCCTTTTCACTCTCCACACACCTTCTGCAAATGGGTATGCCACTAACTGTCTGCCCTATACAACCCTGTGCAATATCTACTTTCACAGGAAGGTGGCTCTCCCCATCCCTAACCTCATGCTCGATTCAAGCAAACCAACATCATGGACCTGAACAAAACCTGCATTACTGACAGTGATTCCGTCCCTCACTGAAGCTAACCCATCTGGCTACATTTTCTGCCCGTTGCCCTGCCCTATTCATCATGGCCCTCATTTTCTAGTTCCTTCTCAGCCTGTTCTGATTCCTCCCACACTTTTGAGAACCTAACACTTCCCTTCAAGATCCTCATCTACCCTCAAATCACCAGCAACTTCATGAAAATCTCATCTCTGTTGACTTCAGTTAACCTCTTGTTCGAGTGACAACTCACCTTCAGTATCAACATATACCTAGATGAACTTTACTCCTCATCCACAATTTTTGTCTGCCTTCCTGTCCTTACTCAAAGTCACTTATCAATCTTTTGATCTAGTCATTACGCAAGGCCTCTCCACCATTAATATGATCACAGACATGGCTATATTTGAGCTTTTCTCATCTCCCTCACTGTCCACACCATGACGAACAACTCTTACTTTCATCACAACAAAAAAAAAATGACCCGACCTGTACCTCTCCAATGCCCTTTTTAACTCTCAACTTTTCTACCCACGGCACTTGTGATTCTGCTGCTAAGCTCCACAACTGCTTCTCCCCCTAGTAGATTCTGAGCCTTGATATGTCTGAAGTACAACAGTCACTTCAAATCTGAAAGATGCAGAGGATCAATGCACATGGATCATAACTGGCCAAAATGCCCATCACACATTCTAACTTAACCACCTCAAGTTGTATTTATTTTATTTAGAGATACAGCACTGAAACAGGCCCTTCGGCCCACCGAGTCTGTGCCGACCAACAACCACCCATTTATACTAACCCTACACTAACCCCATATTCTCTACCACATCCCCACTATTCTCCTACCACCTACCTACACTAGGGGCAATTTACAATGGCCAATTTACCTATCAACCTGCAAGTCTTTTGGAGGTGGGAGGAAACCGGAGCACCCGGAGGAAACCCACGCAGACACAGGGAGAACTTGCAAACTCCACACAGGCAGTACCCAGAATCGAACCCGGGTCGCTGGAGCTGTGAGGCTGCGGTGCTAACCACTGCGCCGCCCAGTATTCCTTTCCCTCTTGGCAACCAAAGCTTCTTAGTACTCCTGGGAATGGAACTAAGGGAATTGCTCTTTCAGAGAGCCAGTGCAGACACGATGGGCTGAATGGCCTCCTTATGCACTGTTAACAATTCTGTGATTTTGTGGATTATACTGGAGGTCAGGAACAAATCAAAGTTTTGTGTCTGTAAACTACCGTGCCAACTCTTCCCACCCATCTCTTCGAACTTCACCTATGAAGGATGAAAAGAGTACACAGCCTTGTCATCTCCAAAATTAAGGCTACTCCATCAGCTGCCTTCACCTTCTTTGGCCCATCATATCTGCTTCCAGCTCCTTACCCCATCAGCCATGCAATACCATTTTTTGCCCAACTACTCTTCTGCGCACCCACCCCCCCCCCCCGCCCGCCACCCATCGCCACCCCCAGTTCTGATCAGGCTCATTTTTCCTAGGACGCCAACCTACATGTCAAACGTATGTCATTGGCTGTGAAGCACTTTGGAACATTTTGAGGTTGTGAATGGCTCTAAATATCCCAGTGCTGCTACTTTAAGATCCATCCAATGCCTCTATCCTTTTTAGAACGAGACCAGAACTGTTCACAGTATTCTAAGTGTGGTCCAACCAAGGTTCAATACAAGTTTAACATAACAAGATTCAAAGAGTTTAATCTTTGCCTACTTAGCACATTATATTCAAGGTATCAATAAATATTCCTCCAAAAAGATAAATATACTCAGGTAGTAAAAACATACTAAACATAAAATTTCAGGTTCCATTCCCAATGTTTGTTGAACTAACTGATCTCAATCAAGGCAATAGTCGGGCATTAGAATAGGTGCTAGCACTGCAGAATTGGGGTTGGTAGGGGGAAAGAATATCTGCAAGGGCTCCTCCTTCAATCACTATCCAGTGATTCTTACTGTAAATTGCACACTCATGGTCATCGAACAAGGATAAGCCTTGGCTGTGATGTCCTCAGCAGTTGCTTAGTCCATTGAATACCTCTGCATGCATGTTAGATGAGCTATCAGCGTGCCATCTGTGGATTCAGTGCCTTCAGAAGAGGAGAATACTGGCCTCAAAATAGCTGGGTTTACAACAATTGTTTTCCCTACAACAAAGAGCTCCAATACTATTTTGGGTCCAGAGGAATAAAGTTGCCAAATTGAGTTTGAATTTTTGCAACCTTTTCTGTCTAATAATTACCCTGCAAAGTCTTCTTGGTGCATCGTGATAATAATGGCCTCAACAGAGTCTTCCACAGAGTTTAGCAATGGCTGTACTGCATTTCCCATGAGAGCTTGAATTGTCTAAAAAGTGAAATAGGAAGATTTAAAATTGAAATTTGTAGTCCATGACATGTTAAGTAACATTTAAACATGGCAAAAATATTATTTTTCTTTAACTGGACTTTGAAAGATATTTAAAACAATTTGAACAATCGTAACAGTTTCTAGTAGCAAAAAGCAGCATACAATTCAGCACAAATAGGCCTAAAATGGCAAGTTCATGGAGACATTACATAAAACTGACTTAGGCCAGGTGTGAAAAAAACTCATACTGATACGGGGGAGTGGCGCGGGTGGCGATGTGGTGGCAGTACCAGAGGACTGGATAACAGCAAATGTTACACCCCTGTTCAAAAAAGGGGGAGGGATAAACCCGACCATGACTGGCCAAGCAGCCTAGCGTCAGTGGTGGGGAAACTTTGAGAGACAATAATCCATGACAAAATTAATTGACATTTGAAAAGGTATGGATTAATAAATGAAAGTCAGCAAGAATTTGTTGAAGGAAAATTGTGTTTAACTAGCTTGATTAAACTCTTTAATGAAATAACAGAGGGGGCTGACGAGGGCAGTATGGTTGATGCATATATGAACTTTCAAAAGTAATCTGATGAAGTGCCACACAATAGCTATGAGCGCAAATTTAAAGCTCATGGAATTAAAGGGACAGTGGCAGCATGGATACAAAATTGGCTAAGGAACAGAAAAACAGTAGTGATGAACTGTTGTTTTGTAGACTGAAGGAAGTGTACAGTGGTGTTTCCCAGGATCAGTATTAGGTCATTGCCCCTTTGATAATATATTAATGACTTCTACTTGGGTATACAAGATAGAATTTCAAAGTCTGCAGATGACAAAAGTCCAAAATGTAGTAAACAATGCAAAGGATAGTAACAGAAGTCAGGAGAATACAGGCTGTCTGCTGAAATGTGAAGGGAAGAATGAGGAGAGGCAATATAAACTAAATGGTACCATGTTAATGGGTGAGTGGTAAGAGAGATCTGGGCATGTATGCATACAAATGTTTTTAAATAGCAGTACAAGTTGAGAAAGCTGCTAAAAAAAGGAATTCTGGGCTTTATTAATAGTGGCATACAGTACAAAAGTAAGGCAATCATGTTAAACTTATATAAAACACTGCTTAGGCCTCAGCTGGAGTCATGTGTTCAATTCAGGGCACAATAAGGCCCTGGAGAAGTGCAGAAGACATTTAGTAAAATGGTAAAAGGAATTAGGGACGTCAGTTTTGTGGAGAGATTGGAAAATCTGGGGCTGTTCTCCTTAGAGAAGATTAAGAGATTTTAGAGGCATTCAAAATCATGGACTGTTTTGATAGTGTAAATAAAAAGCATCTGTTTCCAATGGCAGAAGGGTTTCCAATCAGGGGACACAGCTTTAAGGTGATTGGAAAAAGAACTAAAGATGACTTGCGAAAACATTTTTTTAAAATAGTGAATTACGATGATCTGAAATGCGCTGCCTGAAGGGCTGGTGGAATCAGATTCAATAATAACTTTCAAAAAGGAATTGGATAGACGTTTGAAGGGAAAAATGATTTAGACGTGAATACAGGAGGTATGATCAGTAAGTTCGCAGGCGACACGAAAATTGGTGTCATAAATAGCGAGGAGGAAAGCCTTGCATTACAGGACGATATAGATGGGCTGGTAAGATGGGTGGAGCAGTAGCAAATGGAGTTTAATCCCGAGGTGATGCACTTTGGGAGGTCTAGCAAGGCAATGGAATATAAAATGGATGGTAGGACCCGAGGGAGTACAGAGGGTCAGAGGGACCTTGGGGTTCTTGTCCATAGGTCACTGAAGGCAGCAGCACAGGTAGATAAGGTGGTTTGGAAGGCATACGGGATACTTGCCTTTATTAGCCGAGGCATAGAATATAGGAGCAGGGAGGTTATGATGGAGCTGTATAAAATGCTGGTTAGGCCACAGTTGGAGTACTGTGTACAGTTCTGGTCGCCACACTATAGGAAGGATGTGATTACAATGGAGAGGGTGCAGAGGAGATTCACCAGGATGTTGCCTGGGCTGGAGCATTTCAGTTATGAAGAGAGACTGGATAGGCTCTTGTTTTCCTTGGAGCAGAGAAGATTGAGGGGGGACCTGATTGAGGTATGCAGAATTATGAGGGGCATTGATAGAATAGATAGGAAGAAACTTTTTCCCTTAGCGGAGAGGTCAATAACTAGGGGGCATAGATTTAAGGTAAGGAGCAGGAGGTTTTAGAGGGGAGTTGAGGAGGAATCTTTTCACCCAGAGGGTGGTTGGAATCTGGAAAACACTGCCTGAAGGGGTGGTAGAGGCAGGAACACTCACAACATTCAAGAAATATTTAGATGAGCACTTGAAACGCCATAACATACAAGGCTACGGGCCAAGTGCAGGGAAATGGGATTAGTTAGGATAGGTGCTTGATGGTCGGCGCAGGCGCGTTGGGCCGAAGGACCTGTTTCTGTGCTGTAAAACTCTATGACTTTATGGCTGTGGGGAAAGAGCAGGAATGGGACTAATAGGATAGCTCTACCAAGGAGCTGGCACAAGCACGATGGCCTCCTGTGCTGTTTCATACTATGATACACTAGAAGTGTATTTCTGAGGATGGGGACTAGAATATATTATTGAGCCAGATAGGGGAGATGTACTCTGCAACTGACCATGCCATGCCTCACTTTAGAGAGGCTGACATGCACACTTGCACTAGGAATTTCCTTGGAGGCCCTTCCAATTGGTCACTGTAACTTTGGTGGAAGATCAACAGAAATCCCAGATAAACCAAGTTAATGGGATTTTGATAATGCAAAATGTCAACCCCAGATGTTATCATCTCATTCAAACAAAAAGGGCCGAAGAAGCAAGAACGGAAAGTTCAGCAATGCATTCCTTCTGTTCACTTATGAATACAAATGGCACAGTAATACAGAATCATTATAGTGCAGAAGGAGGCTATTCAGCCCACCATGTCCACACTGGCTCTCTGAAGGAGCAATTCCCTCAGTTCATTCCTCCGCCTTCTCCCCATAACCCTGCACATTCTTCCTTTTCATATAACTGTAATTCCCTTTTGAATGCTTCAATTGAAGCAGCCTCCACCATGTTGTCAGGCAGAGCATTCCAGACCTTAACCACTCGCTACGTGAAAAAGTTTTTTCTCGTGTCACTTTTGCTTCTCTTACCAAATATTTTAAATCTGTGCCCCCTCATTCTCAATCCTTTCACGAGTGGAAACAGTTTCTCTCTATTTACTCTGTCCAGACCCCTCAGGATTTCGAATACGTCTATCAAATCACTTCTCAGCCTTCTCTTCCCCAAGGAAAACAGTCCTAACTTCTCCAATCTATCTTCAAAACTGAAATTCCTCATCCCTGGAACCATTCTCGTAAATCATTTCTGTACTCTCTCCAATGCCCTCACTTCTTTCCTAAAGTGTGGCGCCCAGAACTGGACACAATACTCCAGCTGAGGCCGAACTAGTGTCTTATACAAGTTCAACATAACTTCCTTGCTTTTATACTCCACACCCCTATTAAAGCAGCCCAGGATACTTTTTAATTATTTTTATTTTATTTATTTAGAGATACAGCACTGAAACAGGCCCTTCGGCCCGAGTCTGTGCCGACCATCAACCACCCACTTATACTAATCCTACATTAATCCCATTACCCTCTCACATCCCCACCTTGCCTCAATTCCCCTACCTATACGAGGGGCAATTTATAATGGCCAATTTACCTATCAACCTGCAAGTTTTTGGCTGTGGGATGAAACCGGAGCACCCGGCGAAAACCCACGCGGTCACAGGGAGAACTTGCAAACTCCGCACAGGCAATACCCAGAATCGAACCCGGGTCGCTGGAGCTGTGAGGCTGCGGTGCTAACCACTGCGCCGCTAACCACTGCGCCACCCATATGCTTTATTAACCGTTCTCTCAACCTGTCCTGCCACCTTCAATGATTTATGCACATATACACCTAGGTCCCTCTCTCCTGCACCCACTTTAGCATTGTATACTTTATTAATATTTATTAACTAATATATTAATACAACTGAAACCGTCTGTAATTTACCTCCAATGCTGTTCTAATTGTTTGTTCAGCAGCTAAAGGGAAGGAGCTCAGGTTAGACAGTACCTGGAAAAGCAAGCAGATGTTATAATCGTGGTAGGTGGAACACTTTCTTAAACACAAATCTCTCAATTCCCCTTTTTCAAATGAAAGCAAGTTCAGTTCTGTGCATCTTTCTTCATAGCTTAGAACCTCAAGTTCCCAAATTATCTTTGTAACTTTAGTCTGAAACATTTTTTTTTTTTAAAAGATGGAAAGCCCAAAATGGCACTGAGTATTCCAAATGTGTCAATGATAAGTTAGTATAACATTTTGACTGACTGAAGCTACAATATTATTGTGGTGAAGGAGGGAGACCAGACCATGGGTCTCAAGACTGCCATGAGGAGAGTTCTTAAAGGGATACTAGCTATTATCTTCTTTCCATTTGATGATAACACCATCGTATGTTCTGTGGAGGATAAATGAATGAGAAAAATAATTGATCATATTCTTTGATAGCCCCTTTACCAAGCTTACTAATTAAACCTTGTCTGCAGCATTCCAGCTAAAACAGCAGAATTAAGGTTGGGTTTTCACAGATCAGGTTGATGGAAGTGTCAAAGAAATTAAGGCCTACTGCTGAATTCCCACCCATGAAAGCACTGCCAGGAATCTTTTCACTCCCTTACTACCACCCCCCACCCCAAAGCAGGGAACACTGGCCAACCCTTGATAGCATTGCTATATTTAAATGCCTGGTAACCTAGATTTTCTTGCCTCCTGTCTGAAATACTATTGACAGAATAGGAGTGGGGTTGCATCCTGGAATGTCAACAGGAGACCCAATGATGACCCTTCTGAGAGGGGGAGTTCAGTTATGGCCACCGCTCCATGTTTTCTGCTCCCATATCTAGTCATGAATATACCACGGCACAGATTAAAAACACAGAATAATCTTCAGTATGACTGCATTTCACTCCTTAGCAGCAGTGCGCGCTCTCTGTATTGCGATGAGACCACTGGGAGTGTATCCTGTATTTTTAATGAATTTCGACTCAGGAAACCAGGTTGGATCGTGCCAGTAGATGGAAATCCCAGCCTCGCACAACTTTACAGTGAAACTGCTTCAGAAGAAAATTCAGCCACTTTGGTTGAATTGAAAGTCTTCACGAAGTTATTTCTTGATGATATGTCAGTTAAAGGGAAAAAAAGTGAAAAACTACTGAATATACAAGCTGGAAATTGTTAACTGCATACTAGAATATATTCTACAGGCTCAGCAATATGCCAGAGACATTTCAATCAACTTTTTATATCCTTCATTCTTTTCTCATCAGTTGTTTAAAACAATAATTAGAATAGCCACAAATTAATAAAAGAAAGTTACTCTCGGCAATGCACGGCAACCCCTACCTTCAACATTGACTGATACAATTTGTACAATGAATTCACTACTGCTACATTCCTTCTCTGTCCTTCTGTCAGTGGCCCAATCACTTGACTGGCATCACCCTGTGTAGACAGCTGTGAAGAAAAACAAATGCTTAAATTACACCCATTTGATTTGGAATAAGTTAATATGTAATTCATTGCAAAATTGTTTATTCACTTTCTTACAACATAAAACTAATGAGATAAGTAAGATCAGACAGCAAGACATGAATCAACAAAAACTTTCTCCAGTTAGACAGTGGCAAGACGGTTTATTTCTCAACGCAAATTTTACAATATTGGCCCTGATTCTGCCTACTTCCCACTCTTTGCTTCGGTTAAACATGACCATGCAAATTGAGTGGACTGTATGACTAAGCAAACTCTACATAGAAGGACAGCATTACCCCTGAAATAATCAAGAGTGCTAAGCTGCTATACTCTCAGCACTCTACGCACTGCTTTGCCTGTGCTGGGACGAGGGAGCAGTACCAAAGGACATGCGCGATGCCAATATCATCACCCTCTATAAAAACAAAGGTGACCGCAACAACGACCGTGGAATCTCCCTGCTCAGCATAGTGGGGAAAGTCTTCGCTCGAGTCGCTTTAAACAGGCTCCAGAAGCTGGCCGAGCGTGTCTACCGAGGCACAGTGTGGCTTTCGAGCAGAGAGATCGACCATTGACATGCTGTTCTCCCTTCATCAGCTACAGGAGAAATGCCGCGAACAACAGATGCCCCTCTACATTGCTTTCATTGATCTCACCAAAGCCTGTGACCTCGTCAGCAGACGTGGTCTCTTCAGACTACTAGAAAAGATCGGATGTCCACCAAAGCTACTAAGTATCATCACCTCATTCCATGACATGAAAGGCACAATTCAGCATAGCGGCGCCTCATCAGACCCCTTTCCTATCCTGAGTGGCGTGAAACAGGGCTGTGTTCTCGCACCCACATTGTTTGGGATTTTCTTTTCCCTGCTGCTCTCACATGCGTTCAAGTCTTATTTATTTATTTAGAGATACAGCACTGAAACAGGCCCTTCGGCCCACCGAGTCTGTGCCAACCAAGAACCACCCATTTATACTACCCCTGCAGTAATCCCATATTCCCTACCACCCACCTACACTAGGGGCAATTTACAATGGCCAATTTACCTATCACCTGCAAGTCTTTGGTGGTGGGAGGAAACCACAGCACCCGGCGAAAACTTTACACGCTAACCTCTTATGTGGGACTTTGTCGAAAGCCTTCTGAAAGTCCAAATAAACCACATCCACTGGCTCCCCCTCATCAACTCTACTAGTTACATCCTCGAAGAATTCTCGTAGATTTGTCAAGCATGATTTCCCTTTCGTAAATCCATGCTGACTCTGTCCGATTCTACCACTGTTCTCCAAGTGCTCTGCTATAAAATCTTTGATAATGGACTCTAGAATTTTCCCCACTATCGACGCCAGGATGACTGGTCTATAATTCCCTGATTTCTCTCTACCTCCCTTTTTAAATAGTGGGGTTACATTAGCTACCCTCCAATCTTTAGGAACTGTTCCAGAGTCTATAGAATCTTGAAAGATGACCACCAATGCATCCACTATATCTAGTGCCACTTCCTTAAATACTCTGGGATGCAAACCATCAGGCCCTGGGGATTTATCAGTCTTCAGTCCCATCAATTTCCCCAACACCATTTCTCTACTAATACTGATTTCCTTCAGTTCCTTCCTCTCAATAAACCCTGTGTTCCCAAACATTTCTGGTATGTTATTTGGGTCCTCCTTTGTGAAGACAGAACCAAAGTATGCATTTGTTGGTCAGCCATTTCTTTGTTCCCCATAATAAATTCTCCTGTTTCTGACTGTAAGGGACCTACATTTGTCTTCACCAGAAGAATTTTCCTCCACACAAGATCAGGTGGCAGGTTGTTCAACCTTGCCCGTCTAAGAGTGAAGACCAAAGTACGGAAAGTCCTTTTTTTTTTTAAAGAGATACAGCACTGAAACAGGCCCTTCGGCCCACCGAGTCTGTGCCGAACATCAACCACCCATTTATACTAATCCTACACTAATCCCATATTCCTACCAAACATCCCCACCTGTCCCTATATTTCCCTACCACCTACCTATACTAGTGACAATTTATAATGGCCAATTTACCTATCAACCTGCAAGTCTTTTTGGCTTGTGGGAGGAAACCGGAGCACCCGGAGAAAACCCACGCAGACACAGGGAGAACTTGCAAACTCCACACAGGCAGTACCCGGAATCGAACCCGGGTCCCTGGAGCTGTGAGGCTGCGGTGCTAACCACTGCGCCGCCCTGATGAGTCCTCATCAGAGAACTCTTTGCTGACGATGCTGCATTAACATCTCGCACTGAAGAGTGTCTGCAGAGTCTCATCGACAGGTTTGCGGCTGCCTGCAATGAATTTGGCCTAACCATCAGCCTCAACAAAACGAACATCATGGGACAAGACGTCAGAAATGCTCCATGCATCAATAGCAGCGACCACGCTCTGGAAGTGCTTCAAGAGTTCACCTACCTAGGCTCAACTATCACCTGTAACCTGTGTCTCGATGCAGAAATCAACAAGCGCATGGGAAAGGCTTCCATTACTATGTCCAGACTGGCCAAGGTAGTGTGGGAAAAATGGCATACTGACACGGATCACAAAAGTCCGAGAGTATCTGGGCAACGTATGTCAGCCAAGAGCGACGTCTCAATTCATTCCATCTTCGCTGCCTCCGGAGAATACTTGGCATCAGGTGGCAGGACCGCATCTCCAACACAGACGTCCTCGAGGTGGCCAACATCCCCAGCTTATACAACCTACTGAGCCAGCAGCACTTGAGATGGCTTGGCCATGTGAGCCGCATGGAAGATGGCAGGATCCCCAAGGACACATTGTACAGCGAGCTCGCCACTGGTATCAGACCCACCGACCGTCCATGTCTCCGCTTTAAAGACGTCTGCAAACGCTACATGAAGTCCTGTGACATTGATCACATGCCGTGGGAGTCAGTTGCCAGCGATCGCCAGAGCTGGCAGGCAGCCATAAAAGCGTGGCTAAAGTGTGGCAAGTCGAAGAGACTTAGCAGTTGGCAGGAAAAAAGACAGAAGTGCAAGGGGAGAGCCAACTGTGTAACAGCCCCAACAACCAATTTTATCTGCAGCACCTGTGGAAGAGGCTGTCACTCTAGTATTGGCCTTTGTAGCCACTCCAGGCGCTGCTCCACAAACCACTGAGCACCTCCAGGCGCTTACCCATTGTCTCCTGAGCCAAGGAGGCCAAAGAAGAAGTATGACTAAGCAAACTCTACATATAATGCATTACCAAGATTGCCTATTTGCACCTCTGAAATATCACCCGTTTCCATACCTACTTCATTCCCCATTGCCACTAAAGTCCTCATTCACATTTTTATCGCCTTCACATTCGACTTTATAGTCATCCTCAGCCTCCGAAGTTTGAGTCTGGATTGCTGTTCTTTTTTTCCCCTTCTGCTCCAACATGGCAGAAGCTGCAGCCATCATGCTCCTGCGCTTTGGGATTCTCCTCTTAAACCTCTTTGCCTTGTTCAATTTATTTCTACCTTCAAAAGCTCCTTAAAATCCACCTTTGGGTACCTCACCTAACTCCTCTCAACTTCTGCTCAGTGTCTAAACCCACCCTCCTCACCTTGTAAATTGTCTTGGGAAGTTTTCCTTCCATAAAAGTACTACATAAGTGTATGAATGATGATGTTGAAGTATCAATAATATAGAAACTAGGAAAATTAAAGGGGCATCAGATTAAATTAAGTATAATTAACTTATGCATCTTACAAGTCAAAAAATGACATGGGCAGGATCTTCCATTTTGGGTCAGGACATTGGCATTAAATGCAGGTCCTGACCTTGCAATGTGTCTGGAGCAACAACCCAACATGGCTTTTTGCTCAATTGGCCAATTAGTGGCCAGAGGGCACACTCACCATCCAATTAAGCATGGCAGACAGACTCTCGAAGCTGGAGGTCCTTCAGCACTGAAGGAGCTACAGCCTGCTGTTGCAGGTAAGAGAGAGCGAGAGGGTGCCTCAATCGGGAGGTGTCTCTCAGCACTCAAAAAAATTTAGGATACAAAATGCTCACAGCTGCCAGACCCATCACTGTGGTGGGACCACCCCTCCACAGGGCAGCCTGTGGCCACAGATGTAGCCAGATAGACAGGGTAGGGGACTCAAGGTCATCCTGGAGTACTAGCCCCCACTCCCCTTGCCAAGGGTCTGTCGCTGGGAGGCTGCATCCGCGCAGCTACCGTGCTCCCAATGCCATGTGGGGCCCACAGACCAACTGGAAAATTCCAGTTTGCCTCCAATCAATGGCCTTAATTGGTCTTTTAATTTACTTAGCAAGCTACCCCGCCAGTTGTGGGTGGGTAGCCATTCCGCCCCCAAACCAGCCTTCTCAAAAATGGTTCGGGGGCACATTGGTGCCAGCAAACGAGCACACCAGGTGGTGGTGCAAAATTATGTCTGCCAACTCCGTTCCCACCCCCGTTGGCCTCAGAAAATCCTGTCCAATGTATCTGATGATGACAAAACTGCAAGTATGACAGATTATTTTCAAGTTTTAAGTAGTATTTAGAAGAGTACATTACTTGGCAGTTGCAATCAAATAACATTGCATTAGCTTTCACCGATAAACATTTACAAAGATATATCTTAAAAAAAAAAACCAGTACATTTAGCCTTCATCTAGCGTACAGCACAGAAGCAGGCCGTTTAGCCCGACTGGCCTATGATGGTGCTCATTCTCCACAGGAGCCTCCTCCCATCCTACTTCATTTAACACCATCAGAGTATCCTTCTATTTCTTTCTCGCTCATGAGCTTATCTGGCCTCTCCTTAAAGGCATTTATGCTATTAGCTTCAACTACTACTAGTAGTAATGCATTCCACATTCTTACCAGTCTTTGCGCAAAGAAGTTACTCCCAAATTTCCTACTGAATTTATTACTATCTTATATTTATGACTTCTAGCTTTAGACTCCCCAACAAGTGGAAACATTTTCTCTACATTTAGCCTGTCAAACCTTTTCATTAACTAAAGACTTCCATCAGGTATACTATGTGGCAGTAAGGAAACATGTGGTGAACAGTGATCATAGTATCATAAGATTCAGTTTAGCTATGGAAAAGGACAATGAGCATTCCATTATAAAAATAATTAATTGGAGCAGGGCTAATTTCAGTGGGTGAGAACGGATCTGACCCAGGTAAATTGGAATCAAAGATGATCAGGCAAAACTGTAACTGAACAACGTGCTGCCTTTAAAGATGAGGTCGTTCAGGTACAGTCGAGGTACATTCCCATGATGGGGAAAGGTAGGACAAACAAAACCAGAGCTCCCTGAATGATGAAAGGGATAGAGTAAGATGAAGCAGCAAAAGGCTGAGTATGACAGATGTCAGGTTGGTAATAAAAGTGAGAAGCAGGCTGAACATAGACAGTTCAGAGGGTAAGTGGAAAAAAAGAAATGAGAGAAGCAACGAGAGAGTATGAGAAGAGACTAGCAGCTAACATAAAAAGGAATCCACAAGTTTGCTATAGGCATATAAATAGTGAAAGGGTAGTAAAAGGAGTGCAGCCGATTAACTTCCAAAAGGAGATTTACGCATGGAGGCAGAGGGCATGGCTGAGGTCCCAAATGAATACTTTGCCAAGGAAGATGCTGCCAGTCATAATAAAAGAATAGGTAGCTGAGACACTGGATGGGCTAAAAATTGATAAAGAGGAGCTCTTAGAAAGGCTGGCTGCACTTACAGTTGATAAGTCACCAGGACTAGATCAGATGCATATGAGGATACCAAGGGAGGTTAGGGTGGAAATTGCTGGCAATAATCTTCCTCTCCTCCTTAGATACAGGGGTGGTGCCAGAGGACTGGAGAATTGCTATGGTTTTAACCTCGGTCAAAAAGGGCTGCAAGGAGAAGCCCAGCAATACAGGCCAGTCAGTCAGTTGAACCTCGGTGGTGGGAAAGCCAGCATGAATAACCAAGGCAAATCGTGCTTACTGCATCAAAAAATTCAGTCAAGTTAGTTAAGAGAGGGTTGTGAGGGTAAAGTAATTGATGCAGTGCATGTGGAATTCCAAAAGGCATTTGATAAAGTGCCACCCAACAGGTTTGTCAGCAAAGTTAAAGCCCATGGAACAAAAGGTACAGGGCACCATGGATACAAATTTGGATGAGTGACAGGAAACAGTAGCGGTGAACATAAAAACAAGAAATGCTGGAAATACTCAGCAGGTCTGGCAGCATCTGTGGAGAGAGAAGCAGAGTTAACTTCAGGTCAGTGACCCTTCATCAGAACTGGCAGAGGCTAGAAATTTTTTTTTATATAGGTTTTAAGCAAGTAACACGGGGGTGGGACTAGAGATAACAAAAGAGGTGTGGATAGGACAAGGTCACACAGAATAACTGACCAGAAGGTCATGGAGCAAAGGCAAATGGGTGTTAATGGTGTGGTGAACGACGAAGCGTTAGTACAGAGAGGGTCTTAATTGACAGAAAACTGAACAGCCAAGGTAGTATTCAGTATCACAGTAGTGGTGAACAGTTGTTTTGCGGACTGGAGGAAGGCATAGAGTGGTGTTCCCCAGGGGTCAGTTTGAGGACCACTGTTGTTCTTGACCTACATTAAATGACCTAGACTTGGGTGTGCAGGACACAATTTCAAATTTGCAGATGGCACAAAACTTGGAAGAATTGTGAACTGTGAGTAGGATAGTGATAGACTTCAAAAGGGCATAGACAAACTGGTAGACACGTGGCAGATGAAACTTAATATACAGAAGTGTGAAGTGATACCTTTTGGTAGAACAACGAGGAGAGGCAATATAAAATGAAGGATACAATTCTAAACAGGGTGCAGGAGAGAGACCTAGGTGCGTGTGTGCACAAATCGTTGAAGGTGGCAAGGCAAGCTTAGAAAGCGGTTAATAAGGCATACAGGATCCAGGGCTTTATAAATAGCGGCATACAGTATAAAAGTGTAGGAACTAAGGGGTTAACAACTCGCATGTTTAATCTGTTATTACATGGACACGATGGGCCAAAGTGCTTGTTCCTGTGCTGTATAACTATGACTCTACTGCTTGAATGAAACTGTGCAGGTTATGACCTGCTGCAATTCACATGAGGTGCTATATTTTTAAAGTAGAATGTTTTTCCAGAATGATACGGTAATGCTCAGGAATATTTGTACTTTGTATGTGTATCAATCCATTATATTAGGATTAAGTTGTGTACCTTGTGTCTGGAATCATGTTATATGAAATGCATGCTGTACTGGAAAGATGGTGAAAAACAGTGTCTGCTGTAGGAAAAAGGCAGAAATGGTTTTGAGATAAGGCAGGATGTCTGTTGACTGCTCCTCTCCATTTCAATTAAGAGAGACTCAGACTTGCAGACCTTATGGGGATGGAAATGCAAATAAAGATATTCGGAGGCTATTCATAACTGCAGTGTTGATGGGGATATCAAACATTTCCCATCGTGTTACAATTACTTCGGCCATCAAACCATTTCTAGAGACAATGTATGGAAGGTGAGGCCATACCTGAACAATCAAAAGGGTTAATTTGGAAATGACCAAATATGGCACGAAGAAACCCTTGGAAAGGGATTAAAGAAAGGTACTGAGAGGCATTGGTGCACATAAATCTGAAGAGGAGACCAGACCACGGTCAACAGAACACTTGGAGAGAAGACTGTGCCACAGCGGCTTGGGAAGCAAGAACCAAGGACACTCTGCACTCTACCAACTGCCATTGGTTAAGTGTTGCTTTGTAAATCCTTGCTGTGCTTAATAAACTCTCTATCTTGATTTAGGAATACCAGAGTCTGCAACTTGTGGATCCAAGACTTCTTTGGCCTCCTTGTCTCGGGAGACAATGGGTAAGCACCTGGTGGTGGTCAGTGGTTTGTGGAGCAGCGCCTGGAGTGGCTATAAAGGCCAATTCTAGAGTGACAGGCTCTTCCACAGGTGCTGCAGAAAAAATTGGTTGTCGGGGCTGTTACACAGTTGGCTCTCCCCTTGCGCTTTTGTCTTTTTTCCTGCCAACCGCTAAGTCTCTTCAACTCGCAACACTTTAGCCCCGCCTTTATGGCTGCCCGCCAGCTCTGGCGATCGCTGGCAACTGACTCCCACGACTTGTGATCAATGTTACAGGACTTCATGTAGCGTTTGCAGACGTCTTTAAAGCGGAGGCATGGACGGTCGGTGGGTCTGAAACCAGTGGTGAGCTCGCTGTACAATGTGTCTTTGGGGATCCTGCCATCTTCCATGCGGCTCACATGGCCAAGCCATCTCAAGCGCCGCTGACTCAGTAGAGTGTATAAGCTGGGGATGTTGGCCGCCTCGAGGACTACTGTGTTGGAGATGCGATCCTGCCACCTGATGCCAAGGATTCTCCGGAGGCAGCGAAGATGGAATGAATTGAGACGTCACTCTTGGCTGACAAACGTTGTCCAGGCCTCGCTGCCGTAGAGCAAGATACTGAGGACACAGGTTTGCTACACTCGGACTTTTGTATTCCGTGTCAGTGTGCCATTTTCCCACAGTCTCTTGGCCAGTCTGGACATAGCAGTGGAAGCCTTTCCCATGCGCTTGTTGATTTCTGCACTGAGACAGGATACTGGTGATAGTTGAGCCTAGGCAGGTGAACTCTTGAAGCACTTCCAGAGCGTGGTCGCCCATATTGATGGATGGAGCATTTCTGACGTCCTGTCCCATGATGTTCGTTTTCTTGAGGCTGATGGTTAGGCCAAATTCGTTGCAGGCAGCCGCAAACCTGTCGATGAGACTCTGCAGACACTCTTCAGTGCGAGATGTTAATGCAGCATCGTCAGCAAAGAGTTCTCTGATGAGGACTTTCCGTACTTTGGTCTTCGCTCTTAGGCGGGCAAGGTTGAACAACCTGCCACCTGATATTGTGTGGAGGAAAATTCCTTCTTTCAGGATAGCAAAGGGGTCTGATGAGGTGCCGCTATGCTGAATTGTGCCTTTCATATTGTCATGGAATGAGGTGATGATACTTAGTAGCTTTGGTGGACATCCGATCTTTTCTAGTAGTCTGAAGAGACCACTTCTGCAGACGAGGTCAAAGGCTTTGGTGAGATCAATGAAAGCAACGTAGAGGAGCATCTATTGTTCGCGGCATTTCTCCTGTAGCTGACGAAGGGAGAACAGCATGTCAATGGTCGATCTCTCTGCTCGAAAGCCACACTGTGCCTCAGGGTAGACACGCTCGGCCAGCTTCTGGAGCCTGGTTAAAGCGACTCGAGCGAAGACTTTCCCCACTATGCTGAGCAGGGAGATTCCACGGTAGTTGTTGCAGTCACCGCGGTCACCTTCGTTTTTATAGAGGGTGATATTGGCATCGCGCATGTCCTGTGGTACTGCTCCCTTGTCCCAGCACAGGCAAAGCAGTTCGTAGAGTGCTGAGAGTTTGGCAGGCTTAGCACTCTTGGTTATTTCAGGGGTAATGCCATCCTTCCCAGGGGCTTTTCCGCTGGCATCACTAAGTTCCGATTTTGTTGGCTGTACGTCCAGCTCATCCATGACTGGCAGAGACTGGGCTGCATTGAGGGCAGTCTCAGTGACAACAGTCTCCCTGGAGCACAGTTCTAGGTAGTGCTCAACTCAGCGGTCCATTTGCTTGCGTTGGACAGTGATTGTGTCCCCTGATTTAGCTTTGAGGGGGGCGATCTTCTTGATGGTTGGCCCAAAAGCTCTCTTAATGCCATCATACATTCCTCTGATGTTTCTGGTGTCGGAGGCCAGCTGAATATGACTGCATAGGTGTTGCCAGTAGTCATTTGCGCAGCGCCTGGCTGTTCTTTGGGCAGCGCTTCTGGCTGTTTTAAGTGCTACGGATGTTAACTCGCTGGGGGCTTTTTTGTAGTTCAGCAGTGCAATGCGCTTAGCGGCTATGACAGGTTCCAGCATATGAATTAGAAGCAGGAGTAGGCCACTCGACCCCTCAAGCCAGCTCCGCCATTCAATAAGTTCATGGATGAACTGATTGCTCCACATTTCCACCTACCCCCGATAACCTTCCACCCCCTTTGCTTATCAAGAAAGCAGCTGGGGCTGTTCTCCTTAAAGAGAAGGTTGACAGGAGATTTGATAGAGATCACAATCATTACAGTGCAGGATGCCGCCATTTGGCCCATCGTGCCTATACTGGCTCTCTGAAAGAAGCAATGCCCTCAGTTCCATTCCTCCGCCTTCTCCCATAACCCTGCACATTCTTCCTTTTCATATAATTGCCTAATTCCCTTTTGAATGCTTCAATTAAACCTGTCTCCACCACGTTCTCAGGCAGAACATTCCAGATCTTAACCACTTGCTGCGTGAAAAAGTTTTTCCTCATGTCACTTTTGCTTCTCTTACCAAATACTTTAAATCTGTGCCCTCTCGTTCTCTATCCTTTCACGAGTGGGAACAGTTTCTCTCTATCTACTCTGTCCAGACCCCTAATGATTTTGAATACCTCGAACAAATCACCTCTCAGCCTTCTTGTCTCCAAGGAAAACAGTCCTAACTTCTCCAATCTATCTTCATAACTGAAGTTCCTCACCCCTGGAACCATTCTTGTGAATCTTTTCTGTATTCTCTCCAATGCCCTCACGTCTTTCCTGAAGTACAACGCCCAGAACTGGATGCAATACTCCAGATGTTCAAAATCATGAGGGTCTGGACAGAATAATCGGGACAAACTGTTTCCATTGGCTGAAGGATCCAGAACCAGAGGGCACGATTTGAGATTTAAAAAAGCAAAGACGACATGAGGAAAAACTTTTGTTTTTTTGCACAGTAAGCGATTAGCATCTGGAATGCACTGCCCGAGAGTGTGGTGGAAGCAGATTCAATCATGGCTTTCAAAAGGGAATTGAATAATTATCTGAAGAGAAAAAAATTGCAATATTACCGGGAAAGGGTGAGGGAGCGGGATGAGCGGAGTTGCTCTAGCAGAGAGCTGGCACAGACATGAAAGGCCAAAAGGCCTTCTTCTGTGTTGGAACCATTCTATGATTTTATGTCACCACTGAGCTTTCTCTTTCTGGAGAAAATTTCACCAGCCTGTTGAGTCTTTCCTGATAATTATATCTGTCAATTCTGGTATCAACTTTGTGAATCTTTTTGTGAACCTTCTCCAGTGCCTCTTATATTCTTTCTGTAATAAGACCAGCAGAACTGTGCATAGTACTCCAAGTGTGGTTTAACCAATGTTCAATAAAAGTTTAATATAAACTTCTCTGCTTTTCAGTTCTATCCCACTGGAAATGAACCCCAGTGCTTGGTTTGCTTTGCTTTTCTTATTATGGCCTTGAGCTAACCTGTGTACCTACTTTTAGTGATTTGTATATCGGTACCATGATCTTTTTGCTCCTCTATCCTAGTCGGATTGTAATTAAGGGGTAAGAATGGATCTGGGCCGAATAAATTGGAATCAAAGGTTGGAAGGAAAAACAGTAGCTGAACAATGGACTACCTTCAAAGAGAAGATAGTTTGGGCAGTCAAGGTATATTCCCTTGAAGGGGAAAGGTAGGGCAAATAAATCCAGAGCCCCCTGGATGACAAAAGAGATCGAGATGATGAAGAAAAAGTGTGCGTATGACAGATGTTAGGTAGATAATACAATGCAGAACTAGGCTAAATATAGAAGGTTCAGAGGGGAAGTGAAAAGGCAAATAAGAGAAGCAAAGAGTATGAAAAGAGACTGGCAGCTAACATAAAAGGAAATCCCAAAGGCTCCTGTAGGTATATAAATATTAAAAAGGTGGTAAAAGGTGTAGTAGGGCCAATTAGGGACCAAAAGGGGAACTTACTCATGGAGGCAGAGGGAATAGCTGAGGTATTAAATTAATACTTTGCATCTGTCTTTACCATGGAAGATGATGCTACCTAGGCAACAGTGAAAGAGGAGTTAATTAATACACTTGAAGGATTTAAAATTGATGAGGACATATCAGATAGACTATCTATACTTAAAGTTGATAAAGCACCAGGGCCACATCAGATGCATCAAACAATAGAGAGTGAGGTGAGAGTGGAAATTGCGGAGGCACTGGCCATAATTTTCCAGTCTTTCTTAGACTCAGGGGTGATGCCAGAGGACTGGAGAATTGCAAAAATGTTACACCTTTGTTCAAAAAAAAGAGGTAAAGGTAAGCCCAGCGACTACAGGCCAGTCAGTTTAATTTCAGTGGTGGGGAAACTTCTAGTAAAAATAATTTGGGACCAAATTAATAGTCACAGACAATTGCAAGGTAATTAAGGAAAGCCAGCATGGATTTGTTAAGTGAAAATCATGTTTAACTAAGTTGAAGTCTTTTTGACAAGGTAACAGACAGTTGATGAGGGCTATGCTGTTGATGTACTGTACATGGACTTCCAAAAGGCATCTGATACAGGGCCACACAATAGACTTGAGCAAAATTATAGCTCATGGAATAAGAGGAACAGTAGCAGCATGGATACAAAATTGGCTGAGTGACAGGAAACAGAGAGTAATGGTTAATGGATGTTCTTTAGGCTGGAGGAAAGTTTGTAGTGGAATTCCTCAGAGGTCAGTGCTGGGACCCTTGCTCTTCCTGATATACATTAATGACCTAGACCTTGGTGGACAGGGCACAATTTCAAAATTGCGGATGATATGAAACTTGAACAATTGTTCTAACTGAGACTGCAGAACTTAAAAAGGACACAGACAAGCTGCTATGTCCAGACTGACCGAGAGGGTGTGGGGAAAATGGCGCACTGACCTGGAACACAAAAGTCCGAGTGTTTCAAGCCTGTGTCCTCAATACCTTGCTCTATGACAGCGAGGCCTGGACAACGTATGTCAGCCAAGTGCAATGTCTCAATGCATTCCATCTTTGCTGCCTCCGGAGAATTCTTGCCATCAGGTGACAGGACCGTATCTCTAATGCAGAAGTCCTTGAGGCAGACAACATCCCCCACATGTATGCCCTACTGAGCCAGTGGCGCTTGAGATGGCTTGGCCATGTGAGCCGCATGGAAGATGGCAGGATCCCCAAGGACTTATTGTACAGAGAGTTCGTCGCTGGTATCAGACCCACCGGCCATCCACATCTCTGCTTTAAAGAGGTTTGCAAACGCGACATGAAGTCTTGCGACATTGACCACAAGTCGTGGGAGCCAGTTGCCAGCGATTGCCAGAGCTGGAGGACAGCTATAAAGGCAGGGCTGAAGAGAGGAGAGACGAAGAGACTCAGCAGTTGGCAAGAGAAGAGACAGCAGTGTAAGGAAAGTCAACTGTGTAACAGCCCCGACAACCAACTTTACCTGCAGCACCTGCGGAAGAGTCTGTCACTCTAGAATTGGCCTTTATAGCCACTCCAAGCGCTGCTCCACAAACCACTGACCACCTCTAGGCGCTTACCCATTGTCTCGAGACGAGGAGGCCAAAAAGGAAGGAGAAAAATTGGTGGAATGGGTGGACAAGTGCCAGATGAAGGTCAATGTGGAGAAATGTGAAGTCATTCATTTTGGTAAGAACAGCAATGCGGACAATATAACAAAGGGTATTTACACTAAAGGGGGTGCAAGAGCAGAGGGACCTGGGGGTATATGTGCATAAGTCATTGAAGGTGGCAGGACAGGTTGAGTGAGCAGTTAATAAAGCATACAGTATCCTGGGCTTTATTAATAGGTGCATAGAGTACAAGAGCAAGGAGGTTATGTTAAACTTGTATAAGACACAAGTTCGGCTTCAGCTGGAGTACTGCATCCAGTTTTGGGCGTCGCACTTTAGGAAAGATATGAAAGCACAGAAAAGATTCACGAGAATGGTTCCAGGGATGAGAAGCTTCAGGTATTAAGACAGTCTGGAGAAGCTGGGACTGTTTTCCTTGGAGGAGAGAAGGCTGAGAGGAAATTTGATAAAGGTATTCAAAATCACGAGGGGTCTGGACAGAGTGGAGAGAGAAAATTCCACTTGTGCAAGGATCAAGAACGAGAGGGCACAGATTTAAAGTGATTGGCAGAAAAAGCAAAAGCAACATGAGGAAAAACTTTTTCACGTAGCAAGTGGTTAGGATCTGGAATGCATTGCCTTAGGAGTATGGTGGAGGCAGGTTCAATCGAGGCATTCAAAAGGGAATTAAACTGTTAGCTGAAAAGGAAAAATGTGCAGGGTTTAGGGGAGAAGGCAGGGGAATGGCATTAGGTGAATTGCTCGTTTTGGGAGCTGGTACAGACACGATGGGCCAAATAGCCACCTTCTGCGCTGTAACAATTCTGTGAAGTAGTATGTAGCCTTCTTATTCTTCCTACCAAATTGCACCACCTCGCACTTATATCGAAATTAATTTGCCAATTACATGCCCATTTTGCAAGCTTATTAACCTCTTCCTTATTATTCACATTCTTTGAGCATTAAATGCACCTCCCAATTTGGTGTTGTCCGCATTTGAAAAGGTACCACTTCTCACAGTCCAAATCGTTAATATAAATTGTGAACAATGGAGCACCACTTTTGACAAAAATCTTTTACAAGATGGCATAATTGCGTCATCACAGCCAATCTTCAAATATCCAACAGATGAGTTTGGCAGAGTTGTTAGCAGTTCATGAGCAAATATGGGGAATAAAACTGCAAATAAGCTATTGGAAGCTTGGGAACAAAAAATCTAAAACTGATTTGACTGTGAAGATAGGTAGTATTCAGCACTAGTGAGTGGTATAAACCCAGATGACAAGATTATCTGTTGCATGGGTGAGGGAGAGAGAAGGGCAGAATTAATGCCTTATAGATCTTCCAACAACTGTGCCTGAATATTCATATCTGAAATCGTTATTCATGGCATTGCTTCCTAACTCTTCCAAACCAGTACACCGATAGTGAAACTGTCAGCATTCACCATCATTACTCCTCTGAAAATGACAGCAAGTTCTGGAGTCCACACGCACGGTTAAACATGGAAATCCACATGTTGCTGTCAAGTGATTCCATGCTTCCCCTTAGGGTGTGCTGGAAAAGTCCCTCCAGACTGCAATCAAGTAGAAATCACTGAACTGACAAGAACTTGCCCTTCTATGCTATTAGTCTCATTGTAAAAAACCCTTGAAAGAGTTGCACTTTGTTGAATGAGGTGTAACTGGATTTTTAACAGCATATTAAGTTCAGAATTACTGAATAGCCACACTGTCCCTGAAAAACTAATTTTATACTGCGTCAAATTTCTCCATTATAATAAAAAAATTCACACACTTATAGAATATTTTTTCTTAAAGTTGGTTATACTTCAGCTTCTACCTCAATTCCATGTGTATGTCCCAACCACTTTGAGGGAGGCGGTGGCCTAGTGGTAATGCCACTAGACTAGTGACCCAGCGCACCAGGCTAATGCTCTGGGGGCATGTGTTTGAATCCCACCACAGCGGATAGTGAAATTTGAATTCAATTAATAAATCTAGAATTGAAAAGGCTAGTCTAGTGGTGACCATGAAACTATTGTCGATTGTTGTAAAAACCTATCTGGTTCACTAATGTCCTTTAGGGAAGGAAATCTGCTGTCCTTACCTGGTCTGGCCTACATGTTACTCTAGACCCAGAGTAATATGGTTGACTCTTAACTGCCCTCTCAAATGGACTAGCAAGCCATTCAGTTGTATCAAACTGTTCCAAAGTCTAAGAGAAATGGAACCGGTTGGACCACCTGGCATTGACCTAGGTACCGGAAACGACAACGGCAAACTTAACCCTATCGACTCTTTACCAACATCTGGGGGCTTGTGCCAAAATTGGGAAAGCTGCCCCACAGACTAGTCAAGCAGCAGCCTGACAGTCATACTCACAGAATCATACCTTGCAGACAATGTCCCAGACCACCATCACCATCCCTAGTTATGTCCTGTCCCGTCGACACAGTGGTATATAGGCGGGAGGGAGATGCCCGGAAAGTCATCAACATTGACTCCGAAACCCATGAAGTCTCATGGCATCAGGTCAAACATGGGCAAGGAAAACTCCTGCTGATTACCACCTACTGCCCACCCTCGGCTGATGAATCAGTGCTTCTCCATGTTGAACACCAATTGGAAGAAGCACTGAGGCTAGCAAGGGCACAAAATGTATTCCGGGTGGGGGACTTCAATATCCATCACCAAGAGTGGATCGGTAGCACCACTATTGGCCGATTCTTAAAAGGACATAGATGCGAGACTGGGTCTGCGGCAGGTGGTGAGGGAACCAAGAGGGAAAAATCTACTTGACATCGTCCTCACCAATCTACTTGTCAGAAATGCATCTGTCCATAACACTATAGGTAGGAATGACCACCGCATAGTCCTTGTAGAAAGGAAGCCCCGCCTTCGCACTGAGAGTATCCATCAGCGTGTTTTGTGGCACTACCACCGTGCTAAATGGGATAGATTGTGAACAGATTTAGCAACTCAAAACTGGGCATCCATGAGGTGCTGTGGACCATCAGTAGCAGCAGAATTGTAGTCAACCACAATCTGTAACCTCACGGTGTTACAAGTTAAAAGCCCGCTTGACTGGCACCCCACCCACCACCTTCAACATTCACTTCCTCCACCACAGATGCACAGTGGCAGCAGTGTGTACCATCTACAAGATGCACTGCAGCAACTCATCAAGGCTCCTTCGACAGCACCTTCCAAACCCGCAACCTCGATCACCTAGAAGGTCAAGGGCAGCAGATGCATGGGAACACAACCACCTGCAAGTTCCCCTCCAAGCCACACACCACCCTGACATGGAACTACATCGCCGTTCCTTCATTGTCGCTGGGTCAAAATCCTGGAACTCCCTTCCTAACAGCACTGCTAGTGTACCTACGCCCCAAGGACTGCAGAGGTTCAAGAAGGCAGCTCACCACCATCTTCTCAAGGGCAATTAGAGATTGTCAATAAATGTTGGCCTAGCCAGCGATGCCCACATCCCATGAACAAATTAATAAAAAACATTTCACACTTTGTAGAATTTTAATTAAAAGTGAAAAATTCAGTGCCTTTTAGTTCCTGGCTTGTTGTGAGAGTGCTTCAATATGATTGGCTGCTTGATGACATCACTGTTGCTGGATGCCTGGAAATTGTTTTGACATGGCGTTAGAATCAAACAGACATCAGGAAAGGGAAAATCCACACCAGAGATCACTAGATCTTTATGGGCAGTTTTCTTTGAAGTCAGTTGCGAGCACATCACTACACCTCTGACTGCAAAATCTGGGCCATAAATTTCCAAAGAAGTTGCTAAACTAATGCGCTGTTTTTCAAATTATTTAAAATACTTGAAACCATCAGCATTCACTTGTGCTCATGTAACTAGAAACATCAGCGCATTATAAAACACTGAATTATATTTCAAAAATTAATTCAAATTATTTAGACTCTGAAAGTGCTGTAATTATACAATTGCAAAATTGAATTTACTTTTACGAATTGCAAAGCTGTTAAGTTATTTCAGAACTATCTTGATTTTTAAATGATCAAAATAACAGGTCTCTCTGGCAATTTAGGGAGCGAGACAAAGTAATTCAATATGAATGACTTGTAACCTTATTTGAATATAATTATAAAATGGATGCCTAGAATAATTTTCAATTTTCAATTAGGAAGATACAGAAGGGAATGTTGGTATACCTACCCAGCAATGTTCCCACTAAGCTGCGCACGTGCATGATTGCACAACAGCCTGGAAGGTACAGCACCAGTCTTGTTCCATGTTAAATACCATGCGGCCATCCAAAAAAATGTAAAGGTACCATACATTGAAAAAAAAATAGCAGGACACAACCAAGAAATTTTGCAGGAAATATTGCTACCCAGTAGGGGTTTCTTCATTCATTGATGAGCATCTTGTTATACAACATGGAAACTTCTCCAAGTTAGTATATTCCTAAGATTTGACTGTCTGAATGTCATTGGGACATTAAAATATGCCTGGACCTGCAAAATGATGCCATTTCTTTTTACTCTGAAATGAATCCATGCAGATTTTACTTTAAAATATTTAAGTCAAAAACAGGTTAAGATCAACTGTAGTACATGGAGGATGCTTATCCTTCAAAAAAATGGATGTCCCAAAATACTTCACATCCTATTAATTGCCTTTTCTTAATGATTGCCATGAAAATATAGTTGAATGCGTCAAGATTTGCCAAGCAGAACCCAACGGTGAGATAACAATATTCTAGAGCATACAGAACTGCATCCTGACAAAAGTAAAATTTTGTGTGGGATCAATCCAGTTGAAATTCGGTGTGATTAACTATGTGGCCAAACCTCCTGCTAAACTGTCCGTCTGACAAAGTCCTGATCAGGAGCCCTGACTTGACAAATATTTAAATATGGGTTATACAAGGAGATGTTACAACCACTGGAATACATCTGCCAATGAAAGACATATTGTTGGCCACTTTGGGAATCTAAGACACGGAGAGAGTACCTTTACGATAACTTACCCTAGAAACTTTCAGTGCTTGGGTGGATCCACATTGCTCCTGAGTTACAATACATCATTCTCCCAATTTCTTTAGCACAATTAAAGAATGCCTGCTTAATCCTCCTACTTGTACCTCTGGGGCAGGAGTAGACAATGTTCATAGCTCCTATATCAAAAGTTTATTTAACTTGTATGTTATAGTTTTAATCAGTTTGAGAGGTTTCCACAAACAATTTGATTGTACAATCCCTCAAAATGGTGGGACCTTATCTTGAAATGAATAGGTTTTCTCTGGCTGATTCTTCAAGGGGCCAGAAGTCTTAGGTAAATTCCTTTCTCACTGGGCAAACTGAAGACTGGTTTGATAGAACAAAGAAATCAGAGCCAGAAAAAAACCCAATAAACCACTCCTCTATAGGCAATACCTGCTCTTACTTAAAAACCCATGCTCCCAAAAGCATTACTGACCAGAATGCAACCTTGTGCAAAAAGATGCCCTAGAGGACCCCTTCAACTGAACACAAGTCCTAGCAGCCATGCCTGTCATGTCTTTGCCTCTGAAGATTTATCTAATTAGATTCTAAAAACTTCTACCTGACTGACAAAAACACTTTGGCAGCCTAAGGGAAGAATACTGTTAACTAATAATTCATACCCATGAAATAGAAACTGATAAATTTGCAATTTCCATTGAAGACACATGCAAATTTGTGCACCACAAAAAGATTCCCTGCAACTCTGCCCCAGTATCCAATACCCAAGCTGTCACCTGCTGTTGCAGGACCAATCTACATTTGATCCTCAATTAGGTACAAGAAATGTACTCAAAAAAATCCCCAGCTAGTCCTAGCTGTTGTTTGCAATTTGACAATCCATCACAGCCTGGATGGTCCCTTGCAATCCTGAGAACATCCAATGATTTTGCTGATGGTTCAGATGGACCAGGTTTTGGCAGTCAGGCAGCTCAAAGATTCATTGCAAAATCTGCTGTGAAAACCTGATCTGAGGAGACTGTTAATGATGTACCTCAGGCATTCATTCCAAGTCTCCACACATCAGACATTACCTCATGTGGCAGCTATCCAGAAAGAGAAAGGCATAAGAAAGCTGTTAAAATGGTAAGACTACGGCTGGTAGAAAGTTTGGAGAAATGGATCGGGCAAAAAATTCACAGCAGCCCTGAAAGGGGCACTACTGAGACCTTGTCTCACCTGAATATTAGATGTCTGAACTAGATTTTTACCATGTTACTTTCTTGTATATTTTCATTTATCATTCTTGTCTCCTTTAGGAGATCCTCCCCCCATGATGCAAGGGATTGGTCCCACTGTGGGTACCCTGTAGAGTCTTCTACAAAAGGGACTGTGCCTGTCTTATAATACTAGGAAGCAAAGTAGCAATGGAGTCTTAGGCTAGTTTTTGTCTAATGAAATTTATTCTTTTGTCCATGGATAACTAGCAGCTTTAACTCCAGGATGCAGCCTTTCAAAAAGGATGGGGTTCATTTGCGTTTGAATGCCACTTGGTAGGCTGCTTTGCCCTGGATGGTGGCAAGCTTGAGTGTTGTTGGAGCTGCATTCACCCAGGCAAATGGGGAGTATTCCATCACTTGCACCTCGTAGATGGAGGACAGACTTTGAGGAGTCAGGTGGCGAGTTACTCACTATAGAATTCCCAGCCTCTGACCTGCTCTCATAGCCACAGTATTTACATGGCTGGTCCAGTTAAGTTTCTGGTCAATGGTGACTCCCAGGATGTTGATGGTGGATGATCCAGCAATAATAATGCTGTTGAACATCAAAGGGAGATGGTTTGATTCTCTCGTTTGCACTAGTGTGCACTCCGACTGTCACTTGCCACTTGTCAGCCCAAGCCTGAATGTTGTCCAGGTCTTGCTGCACACAGACACTGACTGCTTCAGTTTCTGAGGAATCACGAATGGTACTGAACACTGTGCAATCAGTGAACATCCCCACTTCTGACCTTATGATGGAGGGAAGGTCATTGTTGAAGCAGCTGAACATGGTTGAGCCTAGGACACTACACTGATGAACTTCTGCAGCGATGTCCTGGGGCTGAGTTGATTGGCCTCCAACAGCCATAACCATCTGCCTTTGAGCTAGGTATGACTCCACCCAATGGAGAAATCCCCACCCCCACCCCCGATCGCGGAGACCAGTTTTGCTCGGCCCCTTAATGCCACACGTCACACATGGTTAGAGTCATAGAGTGATACAACACTGAAACAGGCCCTTTGGCCCACCGAGTCTGTGCCGACCATCAACCACCCCTTTATACTAATCCTACATTAATCCTATATTCCCTACCACATCCCCACAATTCTCCTACAACCTACCTACACTAGGGGTAATTTACAATGGCCAATTTACCTATCAACCTGCAAGTCTTTGGCTGTGGGAGGAAACCGGAGCACCCGGCAGAAACCCATGTGGTCACAGGGAGAACTTGCAAACTCCGCACAGGCAGTACCCAGAATTGAAACCGGGTCGCTGGAGCTGTGAGGCTGCAGTGCTAGCTGGTTAAATGCTGTTTTGATGTTAAGGGCAGTCACTCTCACCTCTTGAATTCAGGTCTTTTGTCCATGTTTAGACCAAGGCTGTGATGAGGTCTGAAACCAAGTACCCCTAGTAGATCCCAAACTGAGCATTGGTGAGCAGGCTGTTGCTAATTAAGTGCCACTTGACAGTACTGTCAATGATACCTTCCATCACTTTGCTGATGATTGAGAGTAGGCTGATGAGGCAGTAATTGACCAGATTGGATTCGTCCTGCTTTTTGCACACAGGACATACCTGGACAATTTTCCACATTTGTTAGGTAGATGTCAGTGTTGTAGCTGTACTGGAACGGCTTGCTAGCAGTGCGGCTAGTTCTGGAGCACAATTCTTCAGTACTACAGCTGGGATGTTGTTAGGGCCCATAACCACTATTAATCCAGAGGCCTGGGCTAATTCCCTGGGGACATAGGTTCAAATCCCATCATGGCAGCTGGTGGAATGTAAAGTCAGTTTAATTAATAGAAATCTGAAATTGAAAGCGAGTCCCAGTAATGGTGCCACGAACCTATCATCAATTGTTGTTACAACCCATCTGGTTCACTAATGTCCTTTAGGGAAGGAAACCTGCACTTCTTACCTGGTCTGGCTTACATGTAACTCCAGACCTATAGCCTAGCAAGCTACTCAGTTCAAGGGTAATTAGGAATGGGCAACAAATGCTTCCCTGCCAGCAACACCCACATCCCAAGAAAAGAATTTTAAAAAGCCTTTGCAGTATCCAGTGCCATCAGCCATTTCTTGATATCACATGGAGTGAATCAAAACGGTTGAAGACTGACATCTGGGATACTGGGGAGCTCAGGATTGAGGCTTACATGGATCATCCATTCAGCATTTCTGGCTAAAGATAACTGTAAATGTTTCAGCCTTGTCTTTAGTACCGATGTGCTGGGTGCCCCCATCACTGAGGATAAGGATGTTTGTGGAGCCTCCTTCTCCGGTTAGTTGTTTAATTATCCACCACCATTCACGACTGGATGTGGTGGAACTGCAAAGCTTTAATCTGGTTCCGCTGTTTGGCATGCAAGTAGTCCCGTGTTATAGCTTCACCAGATTGACACCTAATTTTTAGGTATGCCTGGTGCTGCTCCTAGCATGCTCCCCTGTACTAAATCATTGAATCAGAGTTGACTGGCGAGGCAGAGATCAAGTAGGTTTTTTCCTCTTGTTGGTTCCCTCACCACCTGTCGCTGGCCCAGTCTGGCAGATATGTCCGTCAGGACTTGACCAGCTCGGTCAGAAGTGGTGCCACCAAGCCATTCTTGGTGATGGACATTCAAATCCCCCACCCAGATTACATCTGTACTCTTGCTACCCTCAGGTGTTTCTTCCAATTGGTGTTCAACATGGAGCAGCACTGATTCATCAGCTGAGGGAGCGCAGTAAATGGTAAATCAATGGGAGGTTTGATGCCATGAGATCTCTGAGTCCAGAGTCAACGATAAGGACTCCCAGGGTTACTCCCTCTCGACTGTATACCATGTGCCACCACCTTTAGTGATGGAGGAGTCTGGGAAATTGCCTGTAAGGTCTGATTAGATGAGCATGACTATGTCAGGCTATTACTTAAGCTAATCAATTTTACTCTCTCAATTTTGGCACTAGTCTCCATATATTAGTAAGGACGACTCTGCAGGGTGTGTCTTTGTCGATGCCAGGTGGTCCATCAGGTTTCATTCTTTTTCAACTTTTCTGTACTGGTTTAATACAACCGAATAGCTTGCTAAGCCATTTCAGAAGGCAGTTAAGAGACACCACATTGCTGTGGGTCTGGAGTCACATGTCAGCCAGACCGGGTAGGGACAGCAGATTTTCTTCCTTTAAGGACATTAAGGAACTAGATGGGTCTTTACGACAATCCATTAGTTTCACAGTCACCATTACTGAGACTAGCTTTTTAATTCCAGATTTATTAATGAATTCCACGAGCTGCGTGGTGTGATTTGAACTCACGTCTCCAGACCATTAGTCCGGGCCTCTGGATTACTAGTCCAGCAACATTACTATTCACATTAAGTTTGAGGGAGAGAAATTTGGGTCTGAAACTAGTCCTAAACTTAAATAAAGGCAAATGCAAGGGTATGAAGGCAGAGTTGGCCAAAGTGGACTGGGAAAATATGTTAAAAAAGGTAAGACAGGAGAGAAGCAGTGGCAGACATTTAACGAGATATTGCATAACTTTCAACAAAGATATATTCCAGTGAAAAGAAAGACAGAGAAGGATGCACCATCCATGGCTAACTAAGGAAGTTAGGGTTGGTACCAAATTGAAAGAAAATGCATACAATGCTACAAAATAGCAGGAGGTCAGAAGATTGGGAGAATTTTAGAAAGCAGAAGATAACTTTAAAAAAAAAGACAGAAATTAGAGTATAAGAGGAAACTAGCAAGAAATATAGAAGACAGTAAAAGTCTACAGATATATAAAAAGGAAAGTAAGTGTTGGTCCCTTGGAGGAGGATGAGACTGCGGAATTAACGAGAAACAAGCAAATGCAGAAACTTTGAACAGGTATTTCGTATCTATCTTCACAGTAGAAGACAAAAAACATCAAGAATAGTAGAAAATCACGAGGCAAAAGGGAGAACATAAGAACTAGGACCAGGAGTAGGCCACTCAGCCCCTCGAGCCTGCTCCACCATTCAATATGTTCATGGCTGAACCTATTATTCCACATTTCAACCTACCCCCGATAACCTCTTACCCATTTGTTTAGCAAGAATGTATCTACCTCTGCCTTAAAAATATTCAAAGACTCTGCTTCCACCGCGTTTTGATGAAAAGAATTCCAGACTCACTACCCTCAGAAAAAATTCTCATCTCGGTTTACAAATAAGGGTCGCCCATTTAAGACCGTGACCCCTAGTTCTAGATTCTCCGACAAGGGGAAACATCCTTTCCACATCCACCCTGTCAAGATCCCTCAGGATCTTGTCTGTTTCAATCAAGTTGCCTCTTACTCTTCTAAATTCCAGCAGATGCAAGCCTAGCCTGTCCAATCTTTCCCCGTAAGACAACCCGCCCATTCCAGGTATTAGTCTAGTAAACCTTCTCTGTACTGCCTCCACCGCATTTACATCCTTCCTTAAATAAGGAGACCAGTACTGTACACAGTACTCCAGATGTGGTCTCACCAATGCCCTGTACAGCTGAAGCATAACCTCCCTACTTCTGTATTCAATTCTTCTCATGATAAACGATAACATTCTATTAGCTTTCCTAATTACGTGCTGTACCCGCATACTAACCTTTTGCGATTCATGCACTAGGACACCCAGATCCCAATGCATCTCAGAGTTCTGCAATCTCTCACCATTTAGATAATATGCTTCTTTTTTATTCTTCCTGCCAAAGTGGACAATTTCCCACTTTCCCACATTATACTCCATTTGCCAGGTCTTTGCCCGCTCACTTAACCTATCTATATCCCTTTGTAGCCCCATTATGTCCTCTTCATAAGTTACTTTCCTACTTATCTTTGTGTCATCAGCAAATTTAGCAACCATACCTTCGGTCCCTTCATCCAAGTCATGTATATAAACTGTAAAAAGTTGAGGCCCCAGCTCAGATCCCTGTGGCACACCACTCGTTACATCTGGTCAACCAGAAAATGACCCATTTATGCCTATTCTCTGTTTCCTGTTAGCTAGCCAATCTTCTATCTATGACAATATGTTACACCTTACTCCATGAGTTTTTATTTTCTGCAATAACCTTTGATATGGTACCTTATCAAATGCCTTCTGGAAATCTAAGTACAATACATTCACCAGTTTCCCTTTATCCACAGCACACACTGCGGCACAGTGGTTAGCACCGCAGCCTCACAGCTCCAGCAACCCGGGTTCAATTCTGGGTACTGCCTGTGTGGAGTTTGCAAGTTCTCCCTGTGTCTGCGTGGGTTTCCTCCGGGTGCTCTGGTTTCCTCCCACATGCCAAAGACTTGCAGGTTGATAGGTTAATTGGCCATTATAAATTGCCCCTAGTATAGGTAGGTGGTAGGGAAATATAGGGACAGGTGGGGATGTGGTAGGAATATGGAATTAGTGTAGGATTAGTATAAATGGGTGGTTGATGGTCGGCACAGACTCGGTGGGCCGAAGGGCCTGTTTCAGTGCTGTATCTCTCAACTAAACTAAACATATAACACCCTCAAAAGAACTCTAATAAATTGGTTAAACATGATTTCCCTTTCACAAAACCATTTTGATTCTGCCTGATTACTTTGAATTTTTCTAAATGCCCTGCTATAATGGCTTTAATAATAGCTTCTAACATTTTCAGCCAAGACAGATGTTAAGCTAACTGGCCTGTAGTTTCCTGCTTTCTGTCTCCCTCCCTTTTTGAATAAAGGAGTTACATTTGCTTATTTCCAATCTAATGGAATCTTCCCTGAATCTAGGAAATTTTGGAAAATTAAAACTAAAGTATCAACTATCTCACTAGCCACTTCTTTTAACACCCTAGGATGAAGTCCATCTGGACCCAAGGACATGTTAGCCCGCAGCTTCAACAATTTGTTCAGTACTACTTTCCTGGTGATTGTAATTTTCTTGCATTCCTCCCTCCCTTCCATTTCTTGACTTACAGCTAATACTGGGATGTTACTTGTATCCTCAATAGTGAAGACTGATACAAAATACTTGTTCAATTCATCTGCCATCTCCTTATTATCCATTATTAATTCCCCAGACTCACTTTCTATAGGACTAATGCTCACTTTATTAACTCTTTTCTTTTTAAAATATCTATAGAAACTCTTACTATCTGTCTTTACATTTCTAGCTAGCTTTCTCTCGTACTCTAATTTTACCTTCCTCAGCAATCTGTCATTCTTCGCTGCTTTTTTATATTCTGTCAAATTGTCTGACCTGCCGCCCATCTTTGCACAATTATATGCTTTTTCTTTAATTTTCGTACTATCTTTAATTGTTTTAGTTAATCACGGATGGTGGGTCCCACCCTTGGAATTTTCCTTTCTCATTGGAATGAATCTATTCTGTGTATTCTGAAATATCCCCTGAAATGTCTGCCACTGCATCTCTATTGACCTATCCCTTAACCTAATTTGCCAGTTCACTTTAGCTAGCTCTGTTTTCATGCCCTCATAATTGCCCTTATTTAAGTTTAAAATACTAGACTTGGACCCACTCTTCTCCCCCTCAAACTGAATGTAAAATTCAAGCATATTATGATTGCTGCTACCAAGGGACGCCTTAAATATGAGGTCATTAATTAATCCTACCTTATTGCACAATACCAGGTCTAGTATAGCCTGCTCTCTGGTTGGCTCCAGAACGTACTGTTCCAAGAAATTATCCTGAAACATTCTATATACTCATCTGGGCTACCTCTGCCCATCTGATTTTTCCAGCCTATATGTAGCTTAAAATCCCCCATAATTACCGCTGTACCTTTCGGACAAGCTGCCATTTCTCCCTTTACACCCCGTCCTACAGTGTGGTTAATGTTAGGTGGCTTGCACACCACTCTCATAAGTGACTTCTTGCCTTTATGATTTCTCATCTCCACCCAAACTGCTTCTACATCCTGGTTTCTTAGACTTAGGTCTTCCCTCTCTATTGCACTACTACCATAATTACTCAACAGAGGTACCCCTCCACCTTTTCCTAGCTTCCTGTCCTTCCTAAATGCCATGTCCCCTTCAATAGTCAGGTCCCAATCTCTGTCATACTGCAGCCATGTCTCTGTAATGACTATCAGATCGTACTTATTTATTTCTATTTGTGCTCTCAGTTCATCTGTTTTGTTTCAAATGCGACGTGCATTCAGATATGGAGCCTTTAGTTTTGTCATTTTATTACTTTTGTAACCTCAAGCCTTATCTGTTGACGTACTCTTAGAAGGGACACTCTGTCCCTTCCTGTCATAGTCCATCATTTCCCATATTAATACCTTTCTCTCTTGCCTTGCCTCTCTGCTCCTCGATTTACCATATCTTCCCAAATCTGAACCCTTGCCCCCCCCACTAATCAGTTCAAAACCCTCTCTACTTCCCTAGTTATGCGGCGTGCTAGAACACCAGCCCCAGCATGGTTCAGGTGTCGACAGTCCCAACAGTACAGCCACCACTTTCCCCAGTACTGGTGCCAGTGCCCCACGAACCGGAACCCACTTCTACCACACCAGTCTTTGAGACACGCCTTAATTTCTCCAATCTTATTTGCCCTATGCCAATTTGCACATGGCTCAGGTAATAATCCAGAGATTATCACCTTTGAGGTTCTGTTTCTTAATTTGGTGCCTAGTTCCTCATTCTGACTATGCAGAACCTCTTTCGTTGTCCTGCCTATGTCGTTGGTACCTACATGGACCACGACGACTGGATCCTCCCCCTCCTACTGAAAGTTCCTCTCCAGTCCTGAGCAAATATCCCAAACCCTGGCACCAGGCAGGCAACAGAGCCGTCTGGACTCTCGCTCTTTGCTGCGGAGAATAATTTCAATCCCCCTAAATATACTGTCCCCATCTACCACTACATTCCTTTTTTCTCCCTCCATTTGAATGGCTTCCTGTACTATGGTGCCATGGTTAGGTTGCTCATCCACCCAGCAGCCCCCACTCTCATCCAAACACGCTGAAAGAACCTCAAACCTGTTGGACAATTGCAAAGGCTGAGACTCCTGCCCTCTGGGTCCCCTTACCTGCCTCAGCTGCAGCCACACTCTCCTGTCCCTGACCACTGACCAAATCAGAAGACCCTACCCTAATGTCCAGGTAACTTACCCCCTCCCCCCCTCCCTGATGCGTTGCAGTGTCTGCAGCTCGGACTCCAGTTCAATGACTCTCAGCCGAAGCTCTTCGAGCCGCAAACACACTGCAGACCTGTTTGCCCTGGATCACACTGGCATCCAGGAGCTGCCACATGCTGCAGCCGTGAAGCATCACCTGTCCTTCCATCCTTAATGTGTTTTAATTAACTACTTAATTATTTTATTCAATTATTTATTTTATTTTCCTTTTTTATATATTTTATTCAGCTTACCACTAGCTCCTTTACTATTTTAAACATTAGGATTAAAATAGACCTTAACTACTTACCAGATACTCAAACAGGTAGCTTCTTCCCCAACCAATCACCTATCTGCTTGCCTGTGATGTCACACTTGATTTCCTTGAATGAGCTCATTTCACTGAACAGAGGATCCGATAGAAGATAGTCTCTACCTGCTCTCTGCGCTCTTTTCAACAAAGTCTCTCCCCGCTCTTAAAACGTTAACTATCACTTAAGAAAAATTACTAAGAAAACTAATGGGACTAAAGGCGGACAAGTCCCCTGGACCTGATGGTCTGAATCCTAGGTTCTTCGAAGAAGTGGCTGCATTAGTTGTAATCTTCCAAAATTCCCTAGATTCTGGAAAGTCCCAGAGGATTACAAAACCACAAATGTAACACCTCTATTCGAGAAAGGAGGGAGACCAAAAGCAGGAAACTATAGGCCTAGTAGTCTAACATCCATCTTTGAGAAAATGCTAGAATCCATTTTTAAGGAAGTTGTAGCAGGACATTTAGAAAATCATAATGAGATCAGGCAGAGTGAACATGGTTTTATGGAAGAGAAATAGTGTTTGACAAATTTATTAGAGTTCTTTGAGGATTTAACAAGCAGGGTGGATAAAAGGGAACCAGTAGATGTAGTGTATTTGGATTTCCAAAGCCATTCAATTAGGTGCCCACATAAAAGATTACAACACAAGATAAGAGCTCATGCTTTTTGGGGTAATATATTAGCATGGATAGAGGATTAGCTAACAGGAAACAGAGTCGGGATAAATAGGGCATTTTCAGGTTGACAAACTGTAATTAGTGGAGAGCCGGAGGGATCAGTGCTGGGGCCTCAACTATTTACCATCCTTATTAATGACTTGGATGAAGGGACCGAGTGTATTGTAGACAAATTTGTGGGAAGGCAAGTTGTCAGGGGGCACAAAATGTCTGCAAAGAGATATAGATACGTTAAGAGAGTGGGCAAAAATCTGACAGTTGGAGTATAATGTGGGAAAATGTGACGTCGTCCACTCTGGCAGGAAGAATAAAAAAGCTGATTATTATTTACATGAAACTACAGAATGCTGCGGTACAGAGGGATTTGGTTGTCCTTGTACGTGAATCACAAAAAGTTAGCATGCAGGTACAGCAAGTAATTAGGAGGCAAATGGAATGATCTTATTAAATGGCAGAGCAAACTTGAGTGGCTGAATGGCCTACTCCTGCTGTTATTTCTTATGATCTTGCGATTATGTTACCGTTCCTACATCCACTACGCTACCTGACCTGAAACGTCAACTCTTTTTCTCTACACAGATGCTGCCTGACCTGCTGAGTATTTCCAGCATTTTCTGTTTTTGTTTGACTAGGCTACCGTTCCCTACATCCCCGACCAGCTCCTGAACTATATGATATAGGAGTACAAGCTCACATGTAGTCCAGACCGATAGCACCACAATGGAAATTTTAAGGCACAGGTAAGCATCTGATTTGCTCAGAACCATATCAAGTTTGGACAAATTTCATGAGTGCTTGAATAGGAGTAGAATGAAGAACAATTTGAGGCAAATTCCAAGGACGATTGAACTGATCATTTTATGCTGCCTATCAACCATGTAAAAGTGGCATTACACTTACATTATAAAGCCATTATTTTGTAGCAAATGCAGAAGTCAAAATCACAACTGTCAAATTTTATGACAAAATGAACCTTTAGTATCAAGTACTGTACGTTAACTTTAGCATTAATTTTACATTATGAATTTAGATTTAACTTTTGAATACATTTTGTTCCAAATGTACATACACCCAAATTCATTTATAATCCTGATCCAAATACAGAAGTTAATCCATCAAATTACTTACTTATAAGAGACTGATGACGACCTTAGAATGCCAACAGCATTTCTTTTCAAAATACAAGTTACGAAGGCTGATGAGACTTTTTGTAGCATTTATGCAACCAGACATGTTAGTTAAATGCCCACATCAATGAAAGCATATAAGAAACAAAGATGTCAAGAAAAAAATGTATTATATGCAGAAGCCAAAGTAATATAAATAAACCCTTCATAGCTGGCTTCAGGTTGGCAATAATTTCACTAAAAGAAAATATAGAATGGGATACTAATAAGGCATAGCATGGAGTGTTATGATTGGGATATCTCAAATTAACCATGAGATTCTATTCAACTCTATTTTATGGACAAGATAATGAGGTAAGAAGTTGGTTTTCGTAGACAGAAACATCAATAGATTATGAACTTCACTGGTTTCAGAAAACAGGAAAGGTTGAGCAGATTGGGCCCATACCCATTGGAGTTTAGAAGAATGAGGGGTGATCTTATTGAAACATACAAGATCCTGAGGGGACTTGAAAGGGTGGATGCTGAGAGGATGTTTCTCCTTGTGGGGGAGTCTCAAACTAGGGGACAAAGTTTAAAAATTAGGGGTCTTCCATTTAAGACTGAGATGGGGAGAAATCTTTTCTTTGAGGGCCATTAGTCTGTGGAATTCTCTTCCCCAGAAAGCAGTGGAGGCTGGGTCATTGAATATATTCACGGCAAGTTAGACAGATTTTTCATCAACAAGGGAGTCAAGGGTTATACGGGGCAGGGAGGAAGGTGGAGTTGAGACCACAATCAGATCAGCCATGATCTTACCAAATGGTGGAGCAGGCTCGAGGGGCCAAATGGCCCACTCCTGCTCGCAATTCTTGTGTTCTTCGAGTGATCAATAAATGGCAACAGTTTTTGCTTGTTGCTGTTACTAAAATATAATTTGGCACCATCACTGCCAAATATGCAGTTACATTTTCAGTTTTTTGTTCAGTTTAAATTTAATCAGAAATGCCATTCTGTTTATTCTGTTAGAATGTCAACAGGACTACCGTATGATATGTACATAATTCAGTTGCATGAGATAAATTCTTAATCTCCCCTCCATAAACAAAATACAAACTCGGTACCTCCACCTACAAAGTCCTTGTTCACAGCCGATAAATATTTGTAACTTTTTTTTTTATTCTTTTGTGATATGTGGGCATCACTGGCTAGGCCAGCATTTATTGCCAACCCCAAATTGCCCTTGAACTGAGAGGCTTGCTAGGCCATTTCAGAGGGCATTTTGAGAGTCAACCACATTGCTGTGGGTCTGCAGTCACATGGAGGCCAGACCAGGTAAGGACTGCAGATTTCCTTCCCTAAAGGACATTAGTGAACCAAATGACTTTTTACAACAAATCGACAATGGTTTCATAGTCATCATTATACTAGCTTTTTAATTCCCAGATTAACGGAATTCAGATTTCCCCATCTGCCATGGTGAATAGCCTGGGTTTCTGGGTTACTAGTCCAGTGACATTACCACTACGTCACAACATTTATCGAACCAAATCATGGATTACAAATGAAAGAGTCCAATATCAAACAGAAAAATCTAAGATAATGATTTGTTTACGAAAAGAACATTTCAAATGCAGTGGAATGGTTCATAGCAAAACTCAGTCACTGCTAAACAAATTGTCTGTGTTCCAACCTACTTACAACTGAATCAAATAACATTTTACTGAGCTTACGACCCACTTTAACTGGAATTGCCAATTCTTTCCATGCTTAGCCCTAAGAGCAACAAAATGTACTCTACAGATCTAAGAGAATGGGTTTCCAGTTTATAAAAATGATTCAACCTAACTATACAATGACAATCTCCAATTACATTTCAAAATTGTTCACTTAGAGGAAACAGACCTCTAAGGAAAAAAGGCAGTAACTTCTTTAACTTGCAATTCTTGAATCAATGGTACAAACACAAAAATGTCAGTGAGACCTTTTTACTGTTGCTCAATCTTTGCCTTTTCTCTTCAATCAAATACTCAATAATGTACTGTGTTACTGGCACAGTGAAATCTATCCCAGCAAACCAGAATTTACTATCAAAAAAGTGAAGCAATGTTCCATATTGAAAATGACCAGCAAATGATTTGACAAAAAAAGCATGAGGTTTTAAAAACTATACAGTAGTCAAAGAATAAAGTTTCAATCACATCTCATTTTAGTTCAGTAAAAACTTTATACCCTTTACTTTTTTTTTTGCAATAGATTATTATTAACCCTAGTAATGGATGTATACAATACTTACAAGTTGTTCAGATTTTACTCCAAATAGCTGGACAGTTTTAGCAACATTCCTTGCAACAGCCAGACTCAGGCTTGGATCTACAGAGGCCACGTTAAATTCACTGCAAGTAGAGAGATTAATACATCAAAAGCCATTACAAATCTATGTGAAGTTTTAATTACAAATTACATACATCTTCTGTACTTTTATCAGCTCTTGTGCGCTGTAATAAATTGTTACTTTTGAAAAGTATGTTTGCTAACACAACCTTCAGAAACTTCCATATGTCTGAATACGTACATTCCTGGTGGTCCCATGAATGACTTGAGTATAGCCTGTGTTTAGCTCAGCCATACACACAAAATGTAAGATTCTCTCCCCAGTTTATACTGACTTAGGTGGACTCAACTGTGATAAGGGCACAACAGTTGACTTCAGCACATTGGACTGGAGAGGGAAAATCCTCCAGTGTTTGTATACCTGTTAAGTGCTATCCATTGGCCCCTATGAAAAATGCACAAAGTCTTGGGGTGAGGAAAGGACTGGCCACAGTTCCCACCCCCAAGTTGAATAACTTGCATTATCACCCTCACACATAAACAATGACTACTGGGGAGAGGATCTGGACAGGACTGATACCAAAGAATCAAGAACCAGCAAGAAGTCCATGCCTCTAAGAAAACTGATGAGGGAAACAACAGTATAAGTTCTTGTCTGGTGCATTTGCTGACTCTTACTTACAAAGACATGCTCTATACTGTTTTCATGTTCTATCTGAATGACATAGAATGCGAATTGTAAAAGTACAAATTAACAGCATCACACGATCCAGTTAATTTTCTCAGTTCTAGTGGAGTTACAACTGATTTTTTCTAGTTGCAGAGAATCCCCAACACATTTTTTTTTAAACTGAAAATTTGAAACAAATACAACTATTTCCTGTTGCTGTGTCGCACATTCACTTCAACAAACTGACTAGCAAGAAACAGGAATTAATTAAGTCTTGTTTCAGATAATTGTAAATTCAAATTCAGTGGGCTCTAAAATCACCAAGAAATGAGCTCATTTTGTTGCATTCTTACTGGGCACATGGACAATGAGCTCTGATTTATTTTTAATGATATATTTCCAAAAGAAAATGACTTCAAGAAATGAACGATTAATAAGCATCAATCATAAAATCCAATGAAAATAGGGAAAATACTTATATAATTAGAAAAATCCATCAAAGTTTGGTGTGCAGAACATTGTTTATATGTTCTCATAATGAATAGCATGTTATTCATTTTACCCTTTCACTATTTTCTTGCTAATCAGTCAAAACTGCCTGCTCAAAGGATTCAAACTGAATTCTAGATTAGCTGCCCTCAAGTAAAACAACTTCCATTTATATAGCACCTTTAATGTAATAAAATGTCCCAAAGCACTTTACAAGTGTTATCAAAACATGTAACACAGTTCATTAGCTGGTGCAGCTTTTGCTTTGTAACCAATCCTACCTGGCAATTGTTTTAATGATGCTATCAAGCTCGTCGTTTGAAGGTGGATTACGTCCTCCAGGAGGAAAGACAAGGTTGATTGGGTCAAACAGTCGTGATAATGATTTTGAGAGATAAGCAGATTCATAGAATTGGAGAGAATCCTTCAGGGCCTTCTCAGGGCTGAGGAAATTTGAGATTGTTAGAATATTAAAAAAGAAACCGTAACAATTATATTCTTTGAATATATTAACAGTCTGTTGCCCTTGATGGACAGATACTTAGGTTACATATTTAATTTTTGCTACAGCAACTATAATTTTATGCTAACTTTAGTGAAGCTTGCCTGAATTCTCATCAACAATTTAAGCATTACAGGTTTGAACCTGCAATAACTGTCACTGATTGCATTAATACATTTGGATGAGCATAGAATACAATTCATTGTTTGTCATTAAAATATAAATTTCAGCAACAACCACAACAGTAATCCTTAAGACCAAAGCAACTCATAAGAATATCTGTTCACACATCAACATTTCTTTCAATTATGCCTAATAAAAAAAATTGCATACAAATACTGGCTCCTTTCCAGCTTAATCCAAAACAGTTAAGAAGTCTTAATACATTTCTATGTATGCACACATTGTGGGTATTTACAACAAGAAGCAGGCATGAAGGCAGCAGTCGTGACAGAGTGCAGCTCGAGACAGTGTGAGCTTGGGAATTCGGTGCAGTGAGGGAGGAGGTGCTGTCCTGATCATTTACGAAAAAAGGAGTGGTCTCAGAAAGGGAGCTGGAGACCAGCAGTGAGACGAGACAGCTGAAGCCCAGAAGCATTAATTAAGTGAACAGGCAGGTGAGTGGTTGGTTAGTTTTAATTTTTTTTCTCTCTAAATGGGGGCAGTAGTTTAACTGGTACTGCAGAATTAAGTAACTGAGAGCATGAATCCGAAGGTTGTGTTGCCTGCCCAGTGTTAAGGTTAAGGACATGTCCTCGGGGCTGCACAGGAACTTGGGATTGGGAGGGGAAGGATACAGTTGTCGTGGTCCGAATGGGTACCAATGACATAGGTAAGACAAAGAAAGAGGTTCTGCTGAGGGAGTATGAACGGCTAAGGGCTAAATTAAAAAGCAGAATGACAAAAGGTAATAATCTCTGGATTACTACCTGAGCCACAAGCAAATTGGCATAGGGTAAGTAAGATCAGAATGTTGAATGCATGGCTCAAAGATTGGTATGGGTCTCGATTCATGCGGTACTGGCACCCATATGGGGGGGGGGGGGGGGGGGGAGAGGAAAGAGGGAGCAGTACCACTGGGATAGCCTTCACCTGAACTGTGCTGGGACCACTGTCCTGGTAAATTGTATAACTAAGGCAGTAGAAAGGGTTGTGGCTTTAAACTAAGGCTGCGTTTGCTCGCAATGCAACCACTAGCTGGCGCAGTACTGGCACATGCACAAATTCAGCCACATCCACTGAAACGTCTCTGAAGCTGCCAGTAATAAAGATTGTGCTGCTCAATTTGTCACAAAAAGTGCAGCCTTAAGCCCAAATCCCCACAAGGGCTGTGATCAGTGCCTCCATCCCACCCCAACAGTACCTGTGCTAGTATATAGAACATTACAGCTCAGTACAGGCCCTTCGGCCCTCGATGTTGCGCCGACCTGTGAAACCATCTGACCTACACTATTCCATTTTCATCCATATGTCTATCCAACGACCACTTAAATGCCCTTAAAGTTGGCGAGTCTACTACTGTTGCAGGCAGGGCGTTCCACACCCCTACTACTCTGAGTAAAGAAATTACCTCTGACATCTGTCCTATATCTATCACCCCTCAACTTGAAGCTATGTCCCCTCGTGTTTGCCATCACCATCCGAGGAAAAAGACTCTCACTATCCACCCTATCTAACCCTCTGATTATCTTATATGTCTCTATTAAGTCACCTCTCCTCCTCCTTCTCTACAACGAAAACAACCTCAAGTCCCTCAGCCTTTCCTCGTAAGACCTTCCCTCCATACCAGGCAACATCCTAGCAAATCTCCTCTGCATCCTTTCCAAAGCTTCCACATCCTTCCTATAATGCGGTGACCAGAACTGCACGCAATACTCCAGGTGCAGCCGCACCAGAGTTTTGTACAGCTGCAGCATGACCTCGTGGCTCCGAAACTCGATCCCCCTACTAATAAAAGCTAACACACCATATGCCTTCTTAACAGCCCTATTAACCTGGGTGGCAACTTTCAGGGATTTATGTACATGGACACCAAGATCTCTCTGCTCATCTACACTACCAAGAATCTTCCCATTAGCCCAGTACTCTGCATTCCTGTTACTCCTTCCAAAGTGAATCACCTCACACTTTTCCGCATTAAACTCCATTTGCCATCTCTCAGCCCAGCTCTGCAGCCTATCTATGTCCCTCTGTAACCTACAACATCCTTCGGCACTATCCACAACTCCACCGACCTTCGTGTCATCCGCAAATTTACTAACCCACTCTTCTACACCCTCATCCAGGTCATTTATAAAAATGACAAACAGCAGTGGCCCCAAAACAGATCCTTGCGGTACACCACTAGTAACTAAACTCCAGGATGAACATTTGCCATCAACCACCACCCTGTCTTCTTTCAGCTAGCCAATTTCTGATCCAAAGCTCTAAATCACCTTCAATCCCATACTTCCGTATTTTCTGCAATAGCCTACCGTGGGGAACCTTAACGCCTTACTGAAATCCATATACACCACATCCACGGCTTTACCCTCATCCATCTGTTTGGTCACCTTCTCAAAAAACTCAATAAGGTTTGTGAGGCACGACCTACCCTTCACAAAACCGTGCTGACTATCGCTAATGAACTTATTCTTTTCAAGATAATTATAAATCCTATCTCTCATAACCTTTTCCAACATTTTACCCACAACCGAAGTAAGGCTCACAGGTCTATAATTACCAGGGCTGTCTCTACTCCCCTTCTTGAACAAGGGGACAACATTTGCTATCCTCCAGTCTTCCGGCACTATTCCTGTCGACAATGACGACATAAAGATCAAGGACAAAGGCTCTGCAATCTCCTCCCTGGCTTCCCAGAGAATCCTAGGATAAATCCCATCTGGCCCAGGGGACTTATCTATTTTCACACTTTCCAAAATTGCTAACACCTCCTCCTTGTGAACCTCAATCCCATCTAGCCTAGTAGTCTGAATCTCAGTATTCTCCTCGACAACATTTTCTTTCTCTACTGTAAATACTGACGAAAAATATTCATTTAACGCTTCCCCTATCTCCTCTGATTCCACACACAACTTCCCACTACTATCCTTGATTGGCCCTAATCTAACTCTAGTCATTCTTTTATTCCTGATATACCTATAGAAAGCCTTAGGGTGTTCCTTGATCCTATCCGCCAATGACTTCTCATGTCCTCTCCTTGCTCTTCTTAGCTCTCCCTTCAGATCCTTCCTGGCTAGCTTGTAACTCTCAAGCGCCCTAACTGAGCCTTCACGTCTCATCCTAACATAAGCCGCCTTCTTCCTCTTGACAAGCGCTTCAACTTCTTTAGTAAACCACGGCTCCCTCGCTCGACAACTTCCTCCCTGCCTGACAGGTACATACTTATCAAGAACATGCAGTAGCTGCTCCCTGAATAAGCTCCACATTTCGATTGTGCCCATCCCCTGCAGTTTCCTTCCCCATCCTACGCATCCTAAATCTTGCCTAATCGCATCATAATTTCCTTTCCCCCAGCTATAATTCTTGCCCTGCGGTTATATACCTGTCCAAATAATCTCATTGCAAGGCATCTTTCAATTCGCTCTTTGTATGATGCTTATTATTCTAACATATTGGTTTTGGAAATTGATTCATGTGGATCAGATTCATTCTCTTGCGCATTTGCAGCAGTACAAATGGATTCTGGGCTAAAATTCAGATAGAAGCCATTGTGCTTCTCTTCGCCGCTCCCTCCCACACATAACTGCTCGTCGCTGCTCTCCCCTCAGCCACAGGCGCCCACCCTTACCACTTCCATTCGCTCCCTACTTCCCCACCAAGGACGCTTCCCTCTTCTTGGCCACTGACTCCCGCGTCGCCCCATCACCCCTCGGCCGCTCAGGTGGCCCGTTGCCCGCCCCCCCCCGCTGCTTCTTTGGACTGCGCGGCAGGGAGCGATCGGCCAAAGGGGGAAGCGACGAGGGCGGGTGCAACTGGCTGATGGAAGGTGGCAGGGAACGAGCAGCCGAGAGGCGATAGCGAGTGACTGAGGGAAGGCAGCGGCGAAGCGGGGAGCGAGTGGCCCTGTTTCATCAAGTGAAGAGGTGTTAGAACGCATGCGCAAATTAGACCTAGCAAGCTGGGTGCTGGCATAGGCTGCGCATCCGCAGCACCATAGTGGCAGGGAAGAAACAGTTTTGCGCATGTGCGCAGCTGAGAACGCACTGATGACGTTGGCGCTTGGCTGCGTTGTCAGAAGTCACTTTCTCAAACTAAACAGGAGTAGGGCGGTGGGGAGAGTTTACATGAGGGGAAATTTGGAAAGTTAAAGAAAAGGACAAGGAAACAGTGCAAGGTAATGGATATGGAAACAAGAACCATACCACGACAGGAAAGGACACAGTGTAGAAACATAAGAGCACAACAGCAAATAAGGTCAGAGTAGGGAAAAAAAAGAGTAAGATGACAGAATTAAAGGCTCTTTATCTGAACGCTTGCAGCATTTGTAACAAGATGGATGTATTGATAGCACAAATAGAATTGAATATATGTCATGTCATTACAGAGACATGGTTGCAAGCTGACCAAGGCTGGGAACTGAATACTCAAGGGAATCTGACATTTCGGAAGGACAGAAGGAAAGGAAAAGGAGGTGGGGTAGCTCTGTTAATAAAGGATGACATCAGTACAATGGTGAGAAATGATCTGGGTTCAGAATCAGTTTGGGTCAGAAATAGCAAAGGGAAGTCACCTCTGGTGGGAGTAGTCTATATTCCCCTTAACAGTAGCTACAAAGTAGGTGAGTATACATCAAGAATAATGGAGGCCTGCAAGAAATTTACGGTAATAATCGTGGGTGATTTTAATCTTCACATTGATTGAAGAAATCAAATGGACAAAGGTAGCTTGTAAGATGAGATCGAGTGTATTTGGGACAGTTTCTTAGAACACATTTCAGAACAGGGTTATCCAACATACAGCCCGTGGGCCAAAGTCAGGCCCACCAAAGGTTTCAATCCGCCCCAGGGGCCCTCTGTAACTGACAGTGGGCTGCCCAGGCGGGGTGAACACTGAATGGTAATTCACAGCACAGATGTGCTGGGATCAGCTGCTGTTTTTGTGTGGTTCAAGATCGAGAGGGGGGGGGGGACCGAGAGGGGGGGGGACCGAGAGGGGGGGGGGACGAGAGGGGGGGGGGGGGACGAGAGGGGGGGGGGGGACGAGAGGGGGGGGGGGGGGACGAGAGGGGGGGGGGACGAGAGGGGGGGGGGGGACGAGAGGGGGGGGGGGGACGAGAGGGGGGGGGGGGACGAGAGGGGGGGGGGGACGAGAGGGGGGGGGGGACGAGAGGGGGGGGGGGACGAGAGGGGGGGGGGGACGAGAGGGGGGGGGGAGACGAGAGTGGGGGGGAGACGAGAGGGGGGGGGGACGAGAGGGGGGGGGGAGACGAGAGGGGGGGGGAGACGAGAGGGGGGGGGGAGACGAGAGGGGGGGGGAGACGAGAGGGGGGGGGGACGAGAGGGGGGGGGGACGAGAGGGGGGGGGGACGAGAGGGGGGGGGGACGAGAGGGGGGGGGGGACGAGAGGGGGGGGGGACGAGAGGGGGGGGGGACGAGAGGGGGGGGGGACGAGAGGGGGGGGACGAGAGGGGGGGGGACGAGAGGGGGGGGGACGAGAGAGGGGGGACGAGAGAGGGGGACGAGAGAGGGGGACGAGAGAGGGGGACGAGAGAGGGGGACGAGAGAGGGGGACGAGAGAGGGGGACGAGAGAGGGGGACGAGAGAGGGGGACGAGAGAGGGGGACGAGAGAGGGGGACGAGAGAGGGGGACGAGAGAGAGGGGCGAGAGAGAGAGCGAGAGAGAGCGAGAGAGCGAGCGAGAGGCATACACAGAGAAAGGAGAGAAAGAGATCAAGATCACTCCTGACACATGGACATCCATCCAGAATACACCGCATCACTACATCAAGTGTGCAGGCAGAGATTGACTACTAATGCAAGCAAAAATAATGCCAGGTATCTCACTAAATCAGTTTTCAACATAGTGACGAGAGCAAGGTCAATAAATTAAGTCTTCTCATTTAAAGTTTCTTCACAAAATGCACCTTTGCTGTTGTCAGATGCATTTTTAATACCTTTATCTTTCCAACATTTTTTCATCAGTCCCCCATAGAGGACAAGAATTGTAATGTGGCCCTCCCCACGCAAAAAGGTTGGACAACCCTGTTCTAGAACCGACCAGGGACCAGGCTATTTTGGACCTGGTAAAGTGTAATGAGACAGGATTAATTAAAGATCTCAATCAAGAATCCTCCAAGCAAGACTGATCACAACATGATACAATTTTCCATTCAGTTTGAAGGTGAGTAATGTGGGTCCATAACGCAACTTAAATGAAGGTAATTACAAGGGTAGAAAGACAGAGTTCGCTAAAGTGGACTGGGAAAAATAGGTTAAAAGGTAAGACGGTAGAGAAGCAGTGATAGACATATAAGGAGATACTTCATAGCTCTCAACCAAGATATATTCCATTGAGGAAGAAAGACTTTACCAGAAGGATGCACAATCTGTGGCTATCTAGGGAAGCTGAGGGTGGTATCAAATTGAAAGAAAAGGTGTAAAATGCTGCGAAGATTAGTGGTCGGCTAGCAGATTAGGAAATATTTAGAAACCAGCAAAGGTTGGCTATATTAAAAAAAAGGGAGAAATTGGAGTAGGAAAGTAAACTAGCAAGAAATATAAAAACAGACAGTAAAAGCTTCAACAGATATACAAAATGGAAAAGATTAGCTAAAATGAGGGCGTGACTGGGGAATAAATAATGGTAAACAAGGAAATGGCAGAGGCTTTGAACAACTATTTTTTAACCGTCTTCACAGTGGAAGACACAAAGAGCATCCCAAGAATAGTAGAAAATCAGGAGGCAAAAAGGAGGGAGGAACTTAAAACAATAACTATCACCAGATAAAAAGTAATGGGAATTCTAATGGGACTAAAGGCTGACAAGTCCCCTGGACCTGATGGCCTGCATCCGAGGATCTTAAAGGAAGTGTCTGCACAGATAGTGGATGCACTGGTTGCAATTGTCCAAAATTCCCTAGATTCTGGAAAGGTCCTAGCAGATTGCAAAACCGCAAATGAAATACCTCTGTTCAAGAAAAGAGGGGGACAGAAAGATGGAAACTATAGGCCAGGTTGCCTAGTATTGGAAAAATACTAGAATCCATTAATAAAGAGGTAGCGGCAGGGCATCTAGAAAATCACAATACAATCAGGCAGAGTCAATATGGTTTTGTGAAAGGGAAATCATGCTTGACAAATTTATTAGAGTTCTTTGAGGATGAAACAAGCAGGGTGGATAGAGGGGGATCAGTAGATGCAATGTATTTGGATTTCCAAAAGGCATTCGATAAGCTGCCACTAAAAGGTTACTACTTAAGTTAACAGCTCATGATGTTGGAGAAGATATATAGCATTGACAGTGGACTGGCTCACTAAGAGGAAAGAGTCAGGATAAATGGGGCATTTTCAGGATGGCAAACTGTAACTAGTAGAGTGCCACAGAGATCAGTGCTGGGGCCTCAACTATTTATGATCTATATTAATAACTTGGACGAAGGGACCGAGTGTATTGTAGCCAAATTTGCTGACGATAGGAAGATAGGTAGGAAAGCAAGTTGTGTGGAGGATACAAAAATTCTGCAAAGGGATATAGATAGCTGGAGCGTGTGGGCAAAAATTTGGCAGATGGAGTATAATGTGAGAAAATGTAAGGGTGTCCACTTTGGCAGGAAGAATAGAAAAGCAGATTATTTAAATGGAGAGACACTGCAGAATGCTGTGGTGGAGGGACCTGGGCGCCCTTGTACATGAATCACAAAGTTAGCATGCAGGTACAGCAAATAATTAGGAAGGAAAATGGATTGTTGGCATTTACTGCAAGGGGGATGGATTATAAAAGGTAGGGAAGTCTTGCTACAATTGTACAGGGCATTGGTGAGACTGCACCTAGAGTACAGTGTACAGTTTTGGTCACCTTATTTAAGGAGGGACATACTTGCATTGGAAGCCGTTGAGAGAAAGTTCACTAGGCGGATTCCTGGGATGAGGGGTTGCCTTATAAGGAAAGGGTGAGCAGGTTGGGCCTACATTCATTGAAGTTTAGAAGATTGAGAGGCGATCTTATTGAAACATACAAGATTCTGAGGGAGCTTGACAGGGTAGATCCTGAGATGATGTTTCTTCTCATGGGGAAATCCAGAAATAGGGGGCACAGTTTGAAAATAAGGGGTGTACCGTTTAAAATGGAGATGAGGAGGAATTTCTTCTCTCAGAGGGTAGTTAGTGTTTGGAATTTCCTTCCCCAGCCAGCAGTGGAGGCTGGATCATTGAATACATTCAAGGCTGAGGTAGACAGATTTTTGATTGACATGGGAGTCAGGGTTATAGGGGACGGCAGGAAAGTGGAATTCAGGCCACAATCAGATCATTCATGATCTTATTGAATGGCGGAGCAGGCTCAAGAGGCCAATGACCTCCTCCTGCTCCTATTTCTTATGTTCAATTTGCATTTTTATAGCTATTTTTATGTAATAAAACATGCCAAGGTGCTCCTCTGGAGTGTTATTAAGCAAAATTATACACTGAGCCACATAAGGAAATGTGGGATAGGAAACTTGGTCAAACAGATAGGTTTTAAGGAGTGTTATAAAGGAGAGGTAGGTAGAGGTTCTGGGGAATTCCAGAGTTTAGGGCTGAGGCAGCTGAAGGCATGTCTGCCAATGGTGGAGCAATGAGAACTGGGGACATACAAGAGGGCAGAATTGCAGCAGCATAATATGCCATACAGATTTGATGAACAAAAAACTTACTCGTAATCCTGCTTCTTCAACATAAATAGATCTTGTGCGTCTTCCTCTCCTGGTGGTAGATCAGGGAGTGAATCTGAATTTCCACTGGTAGTTGTACCACTCTGTATACTTTGGTTGTACTGTTGCAAACGTTTCCATAGATCATTATATAATCGCAACAACTTTGGATATTCTCCTTCAAATGCTTGCTTCAGAAATGTGGATGCTGAAAAAGATAATTTTACCTCCTTAAAGCTACTCAATACCTTTTTTAACCTCCGAAGGTATGGACTACCCCACCTTGCTGTCACTGCTTTTCTGTTGCTGCTAGTATTTGCTCTGTGAGACAGTCCTTCAAATTGAGAGGTGGACCACTATTATCACAGCCCTTTTTCTAGTGAATCTGACAGAGAGAAACTTTTAAATCCAAGCCTTGACAATGACCTAATTAACCCAAATATCTGGGGAATCCAAACAATTTTCTCCCATTATCAATTAATTTCCTATAATTGTAATTCAAATACTTGGTTTCAAAATCATAATGTTATCAAACTGACACCAATCAGCGATTCCACCTTGTTCACTACACATTAATGCATTTTATGCTTTGCAGAAGCACAGAGTCAAGCCTTGGTGTCTTAGATGTGCTTAGTCTGGATGTTCCAAGTTTTTAAACCAACTACTATTTATAACATTCTATTACCTCTTATGGTGAACAGAGCAGAATTGTTGATAAAATCACCAGTTAATTACTTCATTTGTCTGCCAAGAATGTGCAATCAGTTCACTGGCAGTTTAAATGTTTAGAACTATTGCTTCCATGACTGTAACCATTACAAGCAACATTTAAAATGACTGTTTCCCTTTCAAACTATGGTTCACAATTACAGTATTGCACCACTTGGTATGCAGCGCAGTGTATTATTGGATACAACGGGATACTGTATGTCAACAATGTTCACTTTAAACATACTATGAATTTTTATGTAAATCCCTCATCACAATATTCTCAAAAGTGATATTTTGCTTTTAAGTATATTGAACTTTTAATTTTCATTTTTAGTGCCCTTGCCTAATTTTATAAAATGAATGTAAATAAATGATTATGAAACATTAGCAAAAGATGGTTAATGAGTAGAGTTTTTCTTTCTTTCTTTCTTTTGGGCCTCCTTATCTCGAGAGACAATGGATACGCGCCTGGAGGTGGTCAGTGGTTTGTGAAGCAGCGCCTGGAGTGGAGTACTTCTCTGAATAAATACATATCCCATGTACAAAGGGCTTAGCCATATGCTTGCTACTTTAATATACATTTTTTTTGTGCACTTCAGCTTGACCTACATGAAAATAGAAAATATGAATGAGGAAAGTAATTGGTTCATAAACCTCATTCCTTTCCAGAGACCAATTTGAATATGTACAGTTTTTCCAGCATGTTTATTCTCTTAAAGGAAATTTTCTGTGGTTATTCCCCAAGTATATAAAGTATTAAGAAATTACTATCTGATTCTCAGAGTATCATTACAACCTACATTATTCAACCCTCACAAATTTGATCTCATAGGTGACATTTCATTATTCCATTTTATTTATGTATCTATCTAGGGGCCAAGGTACATAGTGTAGGATACCAGTAAAGTTGGAGAATAAAAAGGACAAAGTGAATCAGGAAGTTAAAAAAAGGCTGAAATGAGAGTACTCTATCCAGTATTTGATTATCTGCATTTCTTCCTAAAACGTGTCTTCCTAAAACTTTTGACTTTATTCTTTACCAGGTTCCTTTTTTCAAAAACAACATTAATATGGGTTTAGATTAATAACAGTTTTAGATGAGAGTCTACTCCACATACCTACTACTTCATGTGTGTGTGTCTATGTACATGTATTTGGGAAGAAGCAAGCAAATCTTTCATTCTTTAATTTCACTTGAGGCTTACCAATTTTGGAGTTTAAATTAAATAACTTGCTTACATCTGCATAATTTGTGCCTCTAGGCATATAAAAAGCCTGAATCGCCACAACTGTATTTCCTCAATTAAAACAAGGTCAATATATTGATACTTTCCTCATAACTTGGATACATCCATTAATTCACAATCCTTTAAAAAGAATCTTTGATAAACATCCATTCATTGTGCAAATATTACATGATTCGTGATCCAATATACATCTTAGGTTTGTCCACATTAGTGTCACCTTAGCTCAATTGACAGCACACCCCCGAATCAAAATTATGTCCAGAACTTGTGCACACAACTCAAGCTGACACATTGTTGGAGGTAATTTCCTTCAGATAAAATATCAGAGATTTTGGCTACTTACTCTGGCAGTTCAGGTGGATGTTTAGAAGACAATATTCAAAGAAAGGCAGAGAGTTCTCCTTGTGCTCTTTGCCAATAGTTCTTCCTCAACATTGAATTATAAATATTCATCAAAAACAACCAATTATCTCATCGCTGTTGCTGGGATCTTGCTTTTGTGCAAAACAGCTATGTTTGTCTATGTAAGAAGTCATTAACTTCAAAGTTATTTATTGGATGTGAACCACTTTAAGACACTACTGACAGATATGTTAAGGTGCTATGTAGAAGCAACTATTTTGTTTTCCCCCTTCATTAAAATTCATCTTAGCTTAGTTTGGTCAGATCTCTTAATGCTATCTTTAGGATGAGGCATTAAAATAAGTCTGTGAGCTACAGTGACTGTGAAGCACTTTGAGACGTGTGGGGTCATAAAAAGTGTCATTTAAAGGCAAGTTTTCTTTTTCTTTATGAATATCTTTCCCCTGATCCTCCGGGTGGATAGCTTGGTGCCACTAGCAATTATCTTTTGTTGCATCATTCATGAATAGCATAAAAAGCAAAGACAAAAATAGACCTCTACAGAAGTCTTAATGGTTACGTAATAACCAAATAGAGCCTTCTCCATTTAACCTCTAACTCAGAATATATAAAAGGCAACTAACTAGCTTCTTTGATCTATGTATACATACGAAGCAACATGACTACGGTAATCTGTAAATCTCTGGAAATTCCTTCCACTTGCATCAGTTTGAATGGAAATTGGGTTGACTATCATCAGAATGACAATTTTTTTCTGAGCAATTTTGGCTATCGTTGCATTGAAATCATTACCTTACTTTGGTTAAGTAAACTTTTAATGCTTCCATCATGAATGTATTTTTTTCTTTAAATTACTTTTACTAAAGAAAATACCATAAATTTACTTTCCTGCCACACTCAATTACATTTTGTACAAGTTACTATATAACAATGTATAGTATACAAAAACAAAAAGGAATCTTTCTCTGATGCACAGCAGTATGAAAAGCCAATCTGAAAGTTGCACAATTATTTAATTTTTTTAAATTTTTATTTTGGACTCCTATGATTATCAGTTGTGGAATTTATCATTGGATGATTATTTCTCTAGTCAATTCCCCAGCCTGCCCTAGAGCTAGAAGTGTACAGCACTTGAGATTTTTTTTTTTTAAAGTCTGGTAGAATTGCTGTTGGAGATTCATTTCAAGAGAAGAGATGGCAGCATTGTGTTCTTAGAGAGAAAGTGGTAAATTGTAACATAAATAGGTTTTGAGCATATCCAAAGGATTCACAAAAATCTTGAATAAAATTAAAGCAAAATACTTCACATGCTGGAAATCTGAAATAAAAACAGAAATTGCTGGAAATACTCAGCAGGTCTGGCAGCATCTGTGGAGAGAGGAACAGAGTGAACATTTCAGGCCTGTGAAAGTTCTGATGAAAGGTCACAGACCTGAAATGCTAACAAAAATCTTGAATCCTGGTGTCAGCATGAACCAGAGTTCAAAACCTAGCTGACAAGCACAGAACAGTACAAAGGAGACAGATTGCATTGAGAGATCTGAATGTGAATGAATGATGCATTTTATTATGGCTAGGTGCAAGGTGATATAGTGAAACAGGAAAGTCAAAAGAGTACAGAATTAATGCTTCATTAGCAAAAATGGAAATGGAAGAGATTTGGGTATGAGTCACCACTGACTTCAAACAGTTAATGTGGAGTAATTGTCAACAAGGGTAATCAAGTACTGGAATGGTTCTCAGCTATATTATAAACCAAATAAGTCACCAATCATCTATGAGACAAAATTTTGAATACACATTGCCACTGTGAACTTTGCACAATGAGCCAAAGTTGATTTAGGAATTTTGCACTCGTGATGAGGCTCACAGAGCTAAATATATTTACATTACAGAAAAGATGAAAGAGATTTTGCAATTTAATATTGAGATGAATGGCTATCATATACAAATATATATAATAGCCTATTCAACATGGACAGAGAATGTGGAACCAAAAGGTGCAGTACAAAATTAAAAAGCCACAAGCTGGAATACATATTAGAATTTTACCCCCCAAAATATTGAAAACATGGAACAAATGCCTAGTAAAAGCAGTTAATATTGTGGGGATTAACTCCTTTTAAGAGGAGCTATCTGGGTTGGAGTAGGATTGAAGGGGGCTAATTGATTATATAGGAATAAGTACGGACACAGATGATCAAGTCCTACTACAGTTAATCTATGCTTAAAGAATCAATACTGGAGGTTGAAAGTTTGCATAGATAGTTTGTGTTCTTCAATCAAATTTGTCAGTTGAAGGTTTGCAGAATTTTCTCCACAGGAAATTGAGCTGAGTTCACAATGAGGCCAACGGCAAATAATTTGTGCAAGGATGATGCTTAATAGAACAAATGGCCTTTTCCTTGTTCTATGCGTTCTATTGTATTCATGAAGACAACAGCTTTTTAAGTATGGTGGTGAAGGAAATGAATACCCATATTCAATGGACAGCTTTCCTTCAAAATACAAAAATGGGTTTTTCTAGCCTGAAATTGAAAAGCACTGAATGTGTACAACAATAATAAAACATTGATTAAAGTACTCTGTTTATTTCATTTTAGAATTTCCAAAGGAATTTATAAGGCACTTACAATTTGTAGCTTGCTGAAATTTCAGAGTCAAGATTTCTGTAACAGAGTTCCAGAAAGCATATAAAATGTCTGCTTGACTGTCCTAAGAAAAATATTAAATATTAGTATCAATGTACATTTCCAGTTACTTGCACAAAAACAAATTGAGTATCCACTGAATATTATTGTCCCAAAATTTTACTGACTAGAAAAATCACTGACTTAAACGGGTCAGGTTTTGGTATTTTCCTTCATCGCTCATTTCTGCTACTCACCGTGATACTAACCACAATATCTCAGCCAGTGAGGCTATCTGTGCTCACCATTATTGAAGTGTAAACTGGACAGCGACTTCCAGTGTCCGTGCATGCATAGTTAATGTAAAAAAATCAGGTAGTTTCTGTCCAATTTGCGCTACTTCTCCACAAGCTTTGTTACATCGCTGCCTTGGCAAGAGATTCAGCATTACAACACATGAAAGCTGTGAAGCTGCAGTACTTAACTACTAGATACTCACTAAACATGCCAGACAATGTTAGGGCTTGTCCATTCAAGTGTAATTGAATTTTTAATGGCATGATAAGTCTTCATTATGACCAAACATCTCTGGCACTGAAGTTACTTTTACAAATGTGGAGTCTCAGTCCTTCAGATTTTAAATATTGGAGATTTTTTTAAAAAATAAAATTAAAATATCGTCATGCTAGGCCCCCACCTGCCAAGAATGAGGCAGATTAATTTTGTCATGAACATTGATTTTAAACTGTTACCGGAGTAAAGAAAGGACTTGTTAAACAGATCAGCCGTGGCTGGAAAAGACATTCGCATGTTAACAGATGGTGATTGGAAGGACAAAAGGCCATTCTCTGACACATTCAACCCACAATGGACCTTGATCACCAGGTATTATATGTAAGAGGAGCATTCCACAGACTGCTAAGGTGATGCAATCCAAGACGTGGTCAGACCAGTTAGTCACGTGACTAACTTGCTTGATAACCTGGGTTTTTCTGAATTGTACAAACAGTTTGAACTGAGTGTCTGTTTGCTCCTGGACTGAGAAGATCTTTCCTGTCTGCTCCCATCTCTTTCTTAGAAGCCTCTGAATCCACTGAAGACGCATGAACCCCAAGAGAGAAAAGTCTCCTACAGCAAACAAGGTTTAAGAAGAATACTGGGCCCCAACGAAAAGCAAGATCTACCTACAATCAAGGACTCTACAGTGAGCTTGAAGAACCATAAAAAAAAACTTCAGATATTGCCTCAAACTTTTCCACTTTATTTTTCTTCTGCTCTTTTCTGTCTCTATTTGCATGTGTGTATCACATATGCATGCTAGCGTGGGTGCGTCGTGTATCCATAGGCGTCAATCGAATTAGAGTTTAAGTTTAATAAATTTCAACTTTTCTTCTTGAAACCCAAGAAAGCCTGTTTGTGCTGGTTTCTTTGCCTTATAATTGGAAAGCGCTGAACAGGATTCACCAAGGGAGAGCTAAAAACTGTGTATTTAAAATTAAACCCTGTTACGGTAAGATCAGGTGAACCCTGAGAGGGATCCCAAGCCTCCTTTCTCACCTGGTCGTAACAATATCTTTGTCTTTCATCTCTCCCTCAATTCCATCTTTCTTTTTCTATTTTGCTTTAATTAAATGTTTTAACTTACAATTCCTGGTTCAGTTTCTGAGTGCCTCCATAAATATAAGAACATAAGAACTAGGAGCAGCAATTCAGCCCCTCGAGGCTGCTCCACCATTCAATACGATCATGGCTGATCTCATCTCAGCCTCAACTCCCCCTTATTGCCCGTTCTCCATAACCCTTCAACACATTACTAATTAAAAATCTGTCTATCTCCTCAAATTTACTCAATATCCCAACATCCACCACACTCTGGGGTAGTGAATTCCACAGACTCACGACCCTTTGAGAGAAGCAATTTCTCATCTCAGTTTTAAATCTGCTACCCCTTATCCTAAAATTATGACCTCTCGTTCTAGATTGCCCCACAAGAGGAAACATCCTCTCTGTGTCTACTTTGTCAATCCCCTTAATCATCCTATATACTTCAATTAGAGCTCCTCTCATTCTTCTAAACTCTAGAGAGTAAAGGCCTAAACTGCTCAATCTTCCCTCATTTCTGGAATCAATCTAGTGAACCTCCTCTGAATTGCCTCCAATGCATCTACATCCCTCAGTCTTATTAGATGAAGAGACATGCTGTTGTTGGCCCTGCTCACAATGGTACCAGATGTAAGAATTTGGGCTTACGAGTCATTGAGGGATTAGGCATTGCAAGGGTAAAATGATCCTAAGCTTTTCTCCAAAGCTATTGTTCAGCAAAAATGCATTGCTTTGGCCTGTCTGCTGACTTCAGACAGGTGCAGTATCACAAGTGGCCTTGTTATTGCAAAAGTAAAATTACTGCTATGCGAGGGAATACAAGAACTGTTTACAGCCTTATGTCTATCTCTCGGTTTGTAGGAATGCGTGAACTTTTGCAAGTTGCTGGAATATAACTAAATATAGTTCCTTTTTTTTTTAAAGCATTAAGCTTTGCTAGATTGCAGTATAATATTAAGGATGAAAGTGTTGGCCTTTATAGCCACTCCAGGCGCTGCTCCACAAACCACTGACCACCTCCAGGCGCTTACCCATTGTCTCTCGAGACAAGGAGGCCAAAGAGAGAGGGCAGAGGTTCATTACTTTAGATTTATTTCTCCTCTGTTAGAATTTGGGAAAAACATGCTAAAATCTACATTTTATTTTGAGTTAAAACTCCTGTTGTCCTCAAGGTCCTATGTTGCATTGTCAACCATAGAAACAGATATATAAGCAAAGAAGCTTGTGCTAAGCGTAAAAAGTTGGTAGTGGAGGCCCAAGGTCTGTAGCTGAACACAGAACGTACCATGCCTATGACTGGATGGATTTCTCTGCTGTTCCAGTTTTTGAGGCATATCCTAGTGGTTTGGGACATTCTCAGGTTAGAAGGGCCAGGAAGGATCACAGGTATACATAAGCATGTTAGTAGGTATGAGGAAAGACCCTTGCCTGCTACCCAGCCAAATGACAATAATGGGCAATATAATTCTCAATTGTACTTTGTAAACTGCTGCTCAAATACCGTAATGTATTAAGTCTCATTTGTGCTTAAATAAAAAATCACAGCTGTTACCAATATGGAGTCAGCTTCTAAATATTGGACAGACAATCCAACTGGGACTTCAAATTTATTACATAGATCCCCTATAAAAGGATGTCATTTTGTATCGCTAGATGCCACTCAAAAGCCCATGAAAAGTCTGTAGGCAGTTGTGAAATTGTAATTTGAGCAGTTGCACAGAATTGCTGGTGCTTAAGTTTTCTTTATATGAGAGAAAAGAATAGCTGCTGCATATGCATTTCAACATTTTGTATCCTCAAAGTCTGCATGAAATACCTATGCTGAAGCTTCAGACACATTTATCCTACCTGTAAAACATCAAGACAATGTTGCCACCTGAACCTTAAAGCTTGCATGTGCCAAAGTTAAATAAAGGCTGTGGGAATTCTGTAACTTCAGTTGGTGCCCCAGTACAATCTTCCAGGTCTTTCTGCACTCCTACTCTATTGCATACCTTGACTCTAACTTCAAACTGCAGAAAAACGTGCTGCATTACATCAGCTAACTTTACACTTGTGTGATCATTCAACAGCCAAAATATTACGTATTAATGAAAATGTCACTGCAAATTATTTCAACTATTTTAAATTGCTTATACAACTACTAATCATAGAGGTCCAATTCTCAGTGCAACAAAGCGGAGAGGCGCAAGCTCTTGCCAATCGTTCCTTAAATGACACTATCAAATGGTTGGCATCCTTCCATCAACGAAAGATGATGGACATGCAGAAAACAATCCACTTAAGTGGGGTATCCTCTTGATGAGCCTTTGTTGATGGCTGTCAAGGTCAACCCTCGAGAGGCACGCACTCACACAAGTGCTACATGTGAAACTGCCAAGTGACGCTGTGAGTTGTTGTTTTTGATGTTGGCACCCGTTGCCAAGTTGCTGTACCCACAGTAGATCTGCCAGCACGAAAATCGCACTGCGCTTCCAGGTACACTTAGTCTGCAAGTAAATGGAGTCTTCTAAGTATGACCCTAGGAAAGGTCTTCTCGGTGACACTAAGGAGTGAAATTCCCCTGCAGTAGCTACAGTCTCCTCTGTCACCTTTGTTTTTGTATAGTGTAATAATTTTGGCATCATGCACCTCCTGCGGAACAGAGCATACTTTCCAGCAGAGACGGAGGTGGTCATAATGGTGTGGGCAATAGATGAGACTTTCCGTGCTTCAGCAGTTTGGCTGGCATTCTGTCCTTACCCAGAGCCCTTCTTTTTGCGAGGTGGTCTATGGCCTTCTCGAACTCTGGTGATAAGGGTTCTTCGTCTAACTCATCCATGACAGGAAGGTGCGGAAGAGCATAGAACGCAGACTGGGAGACGTCTGACTCAGAGGAGTACAGCTCACAAAAGTGTTCAGCCCGGCCAGACATCTGTTTACTGCTGTCGGAGAGTACTTCACCATCTGCAGACTTCAAGGTAGCGAGTTGGGTGATGGCAGGGCCAAGCACCCTCTCAATTCCTTCGTTCATAGCTCATAGATTTCCTTCCTCACATTCAGGCTGGATTTCTTGACCTAAGCTAATCAAGTGTTTGTTTGCGCAGTATCGCCCTCTCCTTTGCACAGCTGTCTTGGTTACTTTCAGGTCATGAGCATCTTAGCTGTTGGGTTCATGTTGTGTATCATGTAGGCTTTGTTTTTTGCATCAATGACATATCAGCTCAGCTGATTTAGGTTTAAACCAGCCCTTGTCACAGGTTCTGCCTTTACCAAATGATGCTTCTGCTGCTTCATAGATGGTTGAGCTTAGTGACTACCAAGCTTCATCAATACCAGCACTGGCACTTCCTGTTAAGGTTTTGGTGGGTAACAAGCATTCTAGCAACAGTGCTATGTGCTGGCATTTGGCATCATTACTTATGCAAGTGATGTTGATGCGTGGCAGGCCATGTCGATTTTCATTGCTCTTTCTATGCCAGAAGGTGTAATTAGCCTCTCAAATAGAGCCTGTGTCGGCTAATCTGGTTTCTTGTAGAGCAGCAATGTCGATACCAAGCTTGTGTAGCTCACGGTCAATCAGGGCTGTCTCACGTACACTTGTTGTGGAGTGTGGGTCGCTGTTCATTCTAGGACAGAGTCCTCACATTCCAGTTTCCAAGCCAAAAGTTTACCTTTCTTTATTGCTGTGTAGCTTAGGCATGGTTTCAGGAGGTGCTGACTTGCCTAACATCTGCACCCCTCTCGCGATCTTATAGGTTGTGGTCCAGAGGAAAGACAAAAGCCGTTACGTCTGGGGCCTATTTGGTTGCAGGAGTTGCCGGAAGTTGCTAACTTAAGGGAAACACCAAATGCCTAATGGGACTCCACTCCAGATTTTGTTAGGTTTATGCCCTTAGTCATTATCTCTTGATGTTGTTGCTAATGTTGAAGGCACCAACCAGCAGTGCCCAAGATCGGCACAAAAGTAGGGGTGATTTTCGTCCTCCACATGTGCGAAGGGAGCAGCTATGGATCGCTGCTTCCCACCTCCATCCTCCGAACCCTCCAGCTAGTACACCCGGAGGTGGTCAGTCTGAGATGACTGTAGGTCACTTAGCAGTGAACTCAGCACAGGCAAGTGATTTTCTGGCCAGGAATAGGCTGAAGCAGAAAAACCAGTGGCACACTATCAAATGGTGCCAAAGCAATGAGGAGCTTCTCCACAGAAAAGTAGAAATCTAATATCGACTGAGTTGCTGTGTGTCAGAAATGACAAAGGCCAGGAAAAACATTGCTTGCTCATGGTCTTGGTTTGGAAATAGACTGTGGTATCTAGAACCACGAGTTGCACAAATCTACAAATGTTAATTACCTTGTTAACTCTAAATTGGTTCCCATATTTGCCTAGACAATAGTGACTACAGTTAAAAAGTAATTAGTTGGATGTGAAGCCCTTTGGGATGTCCTGAAGATGTGATAAAATGTCACATATTGCAAACTCTTCCTTTACTTACTAAAGTAAAAATAATGAAAAATTTAAATTTTTCCTCTAAAATTGTTTAACAGGCATTAGTTTTAAGTGATCTTAAGTAGGTCAAAATTTCTATTTTAATTTAAAGATTCAAAGGCATTCAACAATGGTAATACTTCAAGTCTGTTTTAACTTCAAATCCTTCACCCATCAACTTTTAATTAAATCAGTACTAATCACTGTCTACTTCCTTCTAAAACCCAATAAACATCTATAAGCGGAATAATGCAATTACAAAATGGCATTTGAATTTATCCATTTCATATTCATTTTACAAGTTACGTTCACACCACACAAGTGCCTGACAATGACCATCTCCAACAAGAGAGAATTTAACCAGCTCCCCATGACATTCAATGGCATTACCCACCAACAACCACCTGGGGATTACCATTGATCAGAAATTGAACTGGACCAGCCATATAAGTACTGCGACTACAAGAGCAGGTCAGAGGCTGGCAATTTTGTAGCTAGTGACTCACCTCCTGACTTCCTAAAGCCTGTCAACCATTTACAAGGCACAAGTCAGGAATGTGATGGAATACTCTCCACTTGCCTGGATGAGTGCAGCTCAACACCATCCAGGACAAAGCAGCCCACTTGATTGACATCCCATCCATCACCTTCAACATTCACTCCCTCCACCACTGATGCACAGTGGCAGCAGTGTATATTATCTACAGCAACTCACCAAGGCTCCTTCGACAGCACCTTCCAAACCAGTGACCACTAAACACCTAGAAGGACAAGGGCAGCAGATGCATGGGTACACCACCACCTCCAAGCCACACACCATGCTGACTTGGAACTATATCACCTTTCCTTCACTGTTGCTGGGTCAAAATCCTGGGAGTCCCTTCCTAACTGCACTGTAGGTGTACCTATACGACATGGACTGCAGTGGTTCAAGGCGGCGGCTCACTGGCTCACCACCACCTTCTCAAGGGCAATTAGGGGTAGGTAATAAATGCCAGCATAGCCAACGACACCCACATCCCATGAAAGAATAAAAATAATTTAAATGCAGTTCATTGTTAATGCTGCTCATGGTGGACTCTGAGAAGCCCATCACCCAGCTATGAACAGAAGTGGAGATTTCACAACTTGTGAAATGCTGTGATCAAGGAAAGACTTTGTAAAAAAACAAGTATCAAGAAGATGCTGAATGGCAGTACTTTGTGATGACAAATCTGCTTTTTAAAATTGAACTTTTTGAAAATTGAACAATTGAAATAGCCATTATTTTAAGCATAGAACTGCTCAGATTTTTAACTACGAGACACTATATTGAATCTTCCAGGTTGGAGCAACCAGTTTAAAATCCTGAGGTCTTGTACTTCCTGTCTTTTTGGGACTCATTAAATAGGAGGAAAAACCTCTTCTCTATTGCTCAGTGGTAACTTTGATTTCATTTTGCAAGTACATCCCTGAAAATCAGATGCAGAGGAAAATTCTCTTGCCGGCCTGTAGCATCTGTCATGACTCTTCCTCACCTTGTCACAATGCACCTACTCCATTACAAGGGGGAAAAAAACACATCAATTGTTTTTTTTCTCCAACTGAAATCAGATGCTCACTGTTAATTCAAGTATATATTTCAATCCTAAGAAAATCAATAGATGAATGAATCATGGGCTTCAGTCATTGATCTTTCAGTTCTGTGGGAAATCAACTGCCATCTTTCTCTAGGGAATACTGGTTTAAGGTCTCTGTTTTGTTTAACTGTCAAATCTCTTCTGCTGCACAACATAGTTGAGTTTAACTTTAATCTTGGAAGGTTATAGAACATTAAAATATTAATAAAGCATAACAATTACTTGAAGGTGCAATGCCACTAACAGAAGCAAATCTGTTTCTTCCTTTTAATGCAAACCTGCTGCTACAGTTCCACCTTACTTCAAAATTATTTCAGACCTTTTGTGAAATAAAAAAAAAGTTGCATTGCAGCACACTTTCAAACAATTGGCCCTGTCTTGCCTTTACAATTATCCATGAGCAACATGGTAGTAAGCCAATGGAAGCTGTTGTCATATTAAATGCTGGTTATGAAGTTAGGCACTATTTGTAAGAGGGTGGGAACACACAACCGCAGCTCCCAAGCTGACTTCAAGATAACCATTCCATTGGAGAACGAATCACAGCTCCCCTTTTTATTAGGAAATAGCCTTTTAAAAGGTCACATGCTCAGCTATGTTTTGTCCCACCTCCTCACTCAATTCAAGCACCCCCATCAAGAAAATTATTTTATCTTAACCATGCAAGACATTACTCTAACTGATTTCCATCATCCGCAGTATTTTGCTTTTGTACCATGTTATGTAACCTGTAATATGTTATAACCAAGGAAGAATAAACTTTACTGAATTAAATAAATAAAATGAGATCAACGCACTGCAGAGGACCCAAAGAACAGCAAGAATAATTCCTACACAAAGAAATGTTAGCAACTTGGATTATGGAGTGCAACTCCTTATGTTGTTCCACAGATGGATCGGGATGTCCTGAAGGATTAGAGCTATAGTACTTTTGTAACAGAAAACTTGTATATGGTTTTTAAAGACCATTTATCCTCATGAACTAACAGGTCAACCCTTTTTTTAAGGTTTGGTTGCATTTGAAACAAATAGTTGCTGGAATTGACAAAAATCCTACATCCTGCCTGCACAGTAAGTGCATCAACACAACGGTACTTCCATTCAATGGATTAAATGTGAGAAACTGAATTAATCTTCTGTACTGTTAATTAGCTTCATGTATTATGGGAAATTTTGTAGAATTTTCTACTGTTGGGAGTTTTACCTGAGGTTGCTTTCCTTGAAAGACTGAGAAGGCTGGGCAGAGGCTATGAAATGGCAAATTATGTATCGTATATCAAAAGAATTGACTTTTTCCTCCTTCCAAACTTTATTTCCTCATGCTGAAATCTGAAAGATTCAGTACTCATAAGGTTAACAGTGAGGGGAGCTAAAGAGCACACATTCATATTTATAGGCACCACAGATCCGGTTGTGCATGCTAATAAAGAAATACTTAATCACCTTGTCTTTTTTTTTTGTCAGTGACTAGGTTGAATGAAGCATACACATGAGGGAACATCCTTCTTAAATTTAGAAGTATTTACATTGTGTGTATCATATTTATTTAGTCAGCAATATCAGAACTGTTCAACTCATTTACCTATTATTTCCAGTGGGCAGAGACATGGTCTAGCTGCTCTACTTAAAAAAAGCTAGCTGTAGTACAACCATGGCAACACAATCAAGATTGATTCTATTTTCTGAAGGTGATCTTTCAAAGAAATATGATCCAACAATGCCATTTTTGAATCATGCTAAAAAAAAGTACCAAAAGTACTTTTTTTTTTAAAAAAGAAACCTTACTGTAGCTGCTCATATTACATTGAGGCAGTAATATTGATGTTTGAGGATCATATTCTATCCCATAATTTCAAAATCGAGTATTCCTACATTATTTCCCAATATTTATAAGTCATTGCTCCTTGAAAACTTTGGTAATATCCTTGTGAAAAACATCCTGATCATCTAAACATGCTGCTTGCTGATTCAAAGCAAATAGGAATGTGAACTGCTACAACCCATTTCCTACACATTAGGCCAAGATGGCTTCCCAAAATAATGTAAATTTCTGAAATTCAGATGTAAAGGAACCAATTATTTTTCAAAAAATGTAATTTAACTTTGAGGTGTATTTGAATTTAGGCCAGGTTGAATATGGCAATAATGTAATTTTTAACCCATGTCTGAAGATACAAATCGAAAACAACTTATGTAAATCAGTAATTTAACTTGAGTATTAAATACAATATTTTTCCCTTGCCTCTCTTCAAAAACAATAAACAGCTTTAAATAGAAACAGCCTCCGTTCAGCACAATGAATGATGTTGGGCAAAGTTGAATCATCTAATTCCCAAGTGTGCAGCTGACATAAATGTGCTAGGTGTGCACTACAGTGGTTGCTTCTCATGACCCACATTAATTCCAGTATTATACATACTCCAAAGCCTGAGAAGGTTGTAAGTTTTTAATTTTACAGAACGAATGAAGACATTTAAAGAAACATTTTAGCAAGCTAATAAAATACAAACAGCTATCAGCAAAGAAAAAATGTTGGCAGCAAACCTTACCAAACATGACTTGCAGTACTTGGAATGGAAGGGTAAGGGAAAAAAATGAAGTCATTTGCTGCCCAGCACCTTTTTTCAAAAAAGGTCCATAGGTGAAGCTCAGCAGATGCTGCCCAACATCCACCACCATTTACGTGCCAACACCAAAAGTAAGTGGCTGTTAAAAAGTATGCACTTTTGTGTAGTTTTAGATGGCGGCAGTCATTTAATTTAAGCAATTTAAAAATTGCAATTTAACTTCTTTACAAAACTTATTTTGATACACATATTGAAAGGTCAAAGCAAACTAACTTTTGAATGTCAGTTTGTAGGAAGAATCAAGCAAATTACGAACGAGTACTGACCAGAGTTGTTCAGTTAAATGCATAACAGTCAATTATTTTGAATTCAACAGTCAGTTATGCAAAATAGGAAAAAACAATATTATGGCAATGAATGAAAAGGTTATTTAAGTGGCTGGATCTGTTCATTAACTGAAGTTATAAGATAGTCAGGACCAACTGGAGATTTCAGAGGAAAAGACAGACCAACTAACTCCTGTAGTCAGAATAGAATAAGAAAAAAAAGGACTAAGTATATAAAAGTTATCTATAGAAGAATAATTCAGTATTAGACATTGACTCTTATTCATGGATCTTGACAAAACAAGCAAATAATTTAAGTGATTTTACATGGTTATATATTTAAAGATTCTACTATAAGTGAACATTCAATTGTTCACTGCATCATAAATTTGCTTGATACTCAACTGAAACATGGGCCAGGATTATCGGGTCCCACCAGAGGCAGGAACAGAGGTAGGTTGGGGTTCAAGATGCCAGCCAGCGTGTAGGTTTCCCAAAAACGTTCTCGGTACTGGCCATGTTCACCAGGGTGGGGGGACGGTGGCCCCGTGATCTCGCCTGATCCATGATGAAGGTCAATTAAGATGGTTACGAGCTTGTTACTGGAGGATGTTGTGTTTTTCGTGGGGGCACACGGGCTGCATGTGCTACTTGGGCAGACCAGGTGAGTGGGAAGCCAGCCATGACCGCCCCAGGGAATTAGCTGGGTCCTGTAAAAGGGTGAATGGCGCAGAGAGGGATTCAGCCACTGGGTAACCGTTCCCTTTGGCTCAGCGCAGGTGGCAGGGAGACTGGGCAGTAAGTGCTTAGGCAGTACGGGGTGGGGTGGGGGGGGGGGGGTCATCACCCTCCTGGCATCACATGGGCAAAAACAAGGGAAAAGGCTGCCAAGCACAACTGGAGGGTGGGTCACCTGTGCACAAGGAAGGCAACAGCTGGCAATGGGGTCACAACTCAGATTTTGAGCCCAGTGGCAATGAGCAGCAATAACCTCTGTCGAAAGGATACTGCCCCAGGAATCAAAAGGGCAGGGGAGAGAAACGACAGGCAGGAAGGACACAGAGAACACATCCTCAGCATAGGATCTACTGCAGAAGGCAGAGTTACCTGTTGATAACCGAGAACCAGTGCCACAGGAGACTGTGACTCTCCAAGCAGTTAGTCACAGACATTTGTGCCCTTGTCACCAAAGACCTCACACCTTGCAGCATTGGTCACCACGCCCTGCCAGAAACATCAAAGTCACTGCGGCCTTGAACTGTTTCACTTCTGGCTCGTTCCAAGGATCGGCTGCAGACTGTGGTGGCATCTCCCAAACAGCTGCATCTCAGAGATCATAGATGCCCCATTTGCCACAGCTGCACAGTACATTCAATTCCAGACAGATGGGGCCTCGCAGGAACAGAGGGAAGTGGGTTTCACCACCACTGCTGGATTTCCCCAAGTGCAGGGCAACATCAATTATACCCATATGGCCACCAAGGCACCCGGTGACCAGCCAGTCAGATTCATCAACAGGAAGGGCTTCCTCTCCCTCAATGTTCAGCTGGTATGCGACCACAATAAGAGCTTCCTCCATGTGTGAGCTCACTTTTCTGGCAACTGCCATGACTCCTTCAACCTTCGGCATACCAGGCTGCCACAGCTCTTCACTCCAACCCCCAAAGTTTGCGGATGGATTTTAGGGGAAAAGGGATATCCCTTGAGGAAATGGCCACACTCTCTACAAGCGCCACCGACAGAGGCGATACAACCGAAGACATCTGTTCACCAGAACGACCACTGAACAGGCCGTTGGGCTTCTGAAGATGCAGTTCCAGTGCGTGGACAGTTGGGTGGCGCTCTGCAGTACACTCCTTTAAGGATCTCACTCACTGTGGTGGTCTGCTGCATTGTCCATAACATGGCCCTCCAAGTAGAGGTGTGGACCTTGTGGATGGTGAGGCCCTGGAAGGACACAACTTATTGGTGGAAGAGGACAAGGAGGCAGAGGGGGAAGATGCAGAATACCAAGATGCACAGGGAGGTAGGTGGGCACAGTGCAGGTCATACAGGTCCCGTCAGGATGCCATGAATGTCTGGGATCTTCTGACTCAGAACATTTCAACTTGAACCCCTCTGACTCCAGGATCTATGACATGGTACGGAGCTCACTGAGGTGCCTGTGCTATCACTTCTATTGAGGACGCAGCCTGGAACATGTAACGTCAGTGAAAGATACATATCTGCCTAGACGTTTGCCATCACCTTTGAGGAACCCTTGACTTCCTTCACCACTTCATACCTCTTTTCTTGTCCCAATGAAAGGAGTCTCATGTGTGGCTTCAAGTGTCATTATTTACATGGTGCTCATAAAAGGAAAACCGTGCACAGTTACAGGAAGAAGATACCCCGGTGACCCACTCATCACTCTGCCGACGCAGTGGCCTCTGCGCTCAGCCACATCTATGCGGTGCTCCCCTTGTGGCCTTGAAGGAGGTGGCTGCAATTTGTTTCTGCTTGCGACTGATATGCATGTCTCATCGCAGAGGTGCCATGGGGGCATCTCCAGAGGTATTGCACCTGAATCACTGCAGGGGCAGCTTCTGTCACATACGCTCCCTCCGTCAGAGGGGCCAAGGAGGCAGAGGATAATGGTGGCCCTATGAAGAGTGGCACCTGCATCCTCCTTGGTGACCGTCAGCCCTTGGCTAGTGCTCCAAATGGCTGGAAGAGAGCACCAGCTGGGGCGCAACTAGCATCCCCTCCAAACATCTCTGCACTACCTGACTGGTCCAGGCTACACTGTGTGGCATGCATCCTGTGTACGTCAGTCCTGCATGCACTTAAGTGCTGCCACATATGGCTCTCCACGAGGCTGCCCACTCTCTCAAAGTCCTGAGCCATTGTGGCACACGTAAGATGGATGGCCTCCTCCATTCTCTGCCCATGGCCCTACATTGCATCAGCGAACTCATATCTGGGAGCACATCTGTTGGTTTAGGTAGAGCATCCTTTCCAGGGACTCCTGAGGCCCTGCATCTGTGCCCAGCTGAGTAGGGCCGTGTCTGCTGTCCTTGGCTGAGGGGAACTGCCCACAGCTGCCTCTGGCACCTCCTCTGCACACTAGTGCCACCTTATGTAAACATGAGCAAGGTCCCATCGACATGAGTATATCTGCGCTTTGGATAGTGCTTCTTCATAGCTTTGCTGCTCCTCTTGGCCCAGTGATGAGGGAGGAGACTGCCTTGGGTTGACATCTGCACCTGTGACATATGCAAGAAGAGGAAAGCTAGCCTTGGACAGCAGAAGTCTCTGCAATGCAACTCAGTGTTTGGCATGCTGTCAGACAGGGTAGAGTGCAATGCACCTCCTTAACGAGTGCATTGCCTTCTCTAATCAGCATTTCCACCATGAGTGCGCATATCGCCATGGCCGACTTCCTCGTGGTCTGCAATTCTGGCTATTTCCTCGCTCCCTCCTCCCTTGTTTGGATGATGTGAAGGCAGGGGACATCACCACCCAATTGGGCCTTCTCTCGGGTATTATGTGCCCATTTTGCCAGCATGGACAAACGAAAGCAAGTTAAAAATTGCAAGTCCACGGGGAAAAAGGCATGGGAGTAGGGCTAGCTGAGTTGCTCTGACAAAGAGCCAGCAAGGACACAATGGATCAAATGGCCTCCTTCTGTGCTGTAAGCATTCCATGATTCTATAATTCTATAAGGAACTGTTGTCCTGTCATTAGAAGCCGCATGTATCAATGGTTACAGATTTTCAGCAGCACTATGGCTGAGCCATTCCGAGGGGTCAGTAAGTGGCCTATACACACATCCCTCCCATGTTCAGGAGCAGCATGCGTCTTGAAGCTTCTATGCTGGAGAGTGAATACCCAGAGACCTGTTCTGAGGGTTTGGGGTTGCACTCACCTTGCCAGAGCATATCAGGACATTGAACCTTTTCCTACACTGGATCCAAATTCTTCTAACAATCTTCCGCTAATTGCGGCAGTGATGTACATCCAAGCCTGCTTTGTCTTGTTAGGTGGCCTCCTCCGGGAAGAGGACCTCACTCCTCTCTCTAGTGGCCTCCAGCATGACCTCCAGGTCCGCATCTGAAAATCGAGGGGCTGCCTTTCCCCAGGTTCCAGTCGTCTGCTTCTACTGTGACACCAGGAATTGAAGTGTTCAGTGATCTTTCACTCTGCAGTAACAGCAGTGAAACAGCAGCTACAGTAATGGCTGTCATGGTCAGTTTAAAACTGGCCTGCACTCGAGTTGTTCCACCTCTGTTCCTGCCCCCGCGGCTGCTAATTGGCCACCAAACCCACGTCCATAGCAATTAAGTGGTCACCCCAGCCCCACGGGACTCAGGGCCCCTTACTGTTTACCTGCTGCCGCCCCACCAACCCCCGGGCCAGGTTCGGAACCTGGAAACAGTCCCAATCAGTTTCCCGCCCTTGCAGTAAAATCCAGCCCGTAAAGTCTGATGTGATGCTCTACCGCTTTCAAAGACTGTCCAGTACTTAACAGTAATTACAGCGTTTGTTATACATTTCTCTAGGCACATTACTGGAAATTCACCTAGATCTCAAGACAAGGATAGACACTCAAAGTTATGCAAAATTGAGACATACCCATGAGGATAATAAGGGAGCAAAAATAATCTAGAATAAGGATTAAAAGAACAAAAAATAACAAGGTCCATCACGGGCCATGTAGTTTTCCCAGAAATCTATGTCCTGATTACTTTCAGCAGTTTGCAGAGGATGCTAACTTAAAAATAAATTAACAAATAATATATGAAATAGTTATTGGTACTATGACTTTTTGGGAGCTATCTACTTCTCTATCTTGTTGACTGTTATGACTTGGTTTCCTTCTCTTGTAAAATAATGAATGATGCTTTGGCAAGGTGACCTTCCCTTTAACATGAGAAGGAACTCTCATAGGCAACAATATGACATCAGTGTCAGAAAGTGGATGCCAATTGCTCTGCTGGAGTTATCTTGCTTCTAGGCATTTGGCTGCTGCAAGTAAGAGGATAAACTTAAAAAATAATCTCACCTTTTTTCTTGATTCTACGTTAAGAATCTAGTTTAGTCAAGATTTACCAGATGACTATAACTGCTGAGAAATCAAAGATGCAAGAAAATAAATCCAAAATAGCTTCCTCTGCCTAAAATAATTTGTGAACACGTATCTACTTTACCAGTATCTGAAGCGTCGTGTTTATACTGAAAGTACATCTATACGAAGGTCACTTTTCTCGCCTTTGGTACCCCCTCCCCATAGCAGTTCTCAATACTGTCATATAGAGACTCATTGTGTTACCTTAGTTATTTCATGAATAAAGCAGACATGTGTCACAGGATCTCTTTTCTTTGTTAAAACCTTCTGCAAATGCTGGACCTAAAGAAATCAAATTAACATTAAAAATTACAGGTATTGATCATCAACAAATATTAGATTATGAACTGCAAGTGTAGACTTCTCATTCTTTAAAATAGATTCATTATCACTGAACAGTAACTGCCGTCACCATACAAAGAACAAATCACTGTTTCTTGAATAACTTGCAGTATAAGTTGTCAGCTAGTTTTTCTTCTACTCTATGGTACATTCTGGAAGATGCCGTAATAATTTGCCTGAAAGAGTTGCATTGAGATCATAAGCATCATCAAGGGTACTGAAACTAACCAGCAAACAAAAAGCACCTTCAAGTCATACCAGTTCAGAAAAATAAATGAGCTAAGTCTGTTAGGGAGCATATCATGTTCCGAAGAAGGGTCACTGACCCGAAACATTAACTCTGCTTCTCTTTCCACAGATGCTGCCAGACCTGCTGAGTGATTCCAGCATTTCTTGTTTTTGTTTCAGATTTCCAGCATCCGCAGAATTTTGCTTTTATTTTATATCATGTGGATGTTGAACTGCTTTCAAACAGTGAAAGACTATACCAATAGTAGGCATTCCAACCTGCTTCCTTGATTCAAACCACACAAATACCAAATGTGCATAGTGAGGTTCTGAGAATCCATATCTACAAGCCAACTGGACCCCAATAGCCCATTGCCCTGAGGTGACAAATCATGATCATAATAAAATAACATGAAAGGAATCTTTTGTCTATTGGGCCTAATTAATAACTGCCATACAGAACTATAACTTTTTTCTGATGGGTACTATCCAACCAGGAACTAACACCATTCAATATAATCGTCTTGGTTTAGAAGTGGAATTATGTGTTTTCTTCCCAAAGGAACAGTTCCAAGATTGACAAAAACACAAGTCCTTTTCTTGTAAAGAAAAAGGATTGTGCCCTGTACATGTTGAATAAATGATGCTTCCTATCAATATGTGAGCAGGCACAAGGAACTCCTGAAACAAGAGAAACTAGTGAAGCAATAATCTTAGGCAAAAACTTAAGATGGAACTTCAGAACTGCCCTACCCACAACTTGTTTCAAGATATAGTTATTAGTCCATCTTTGCATGAACTCACTAATCTGGTCAAATCAAGACCGGATAAGGTAACTGTCTTCAGTGAAAGAAACTTAAAGGCAAAGTCATGCTATCTGTTGCCAAGCATAGTCAACTGATTTGGATGGTGCCAGTGGTTGCGTTCGAGAAATAATTGCCAGCACGCTGGTTGGAGACAAGGACATTGTGGACTGATGCTAGACTTCAGGCAAACTAAGTTTCAACCAATTTGTGAACATTGCTGGAACAAGGTATTCAGGACATACAGACCACACAACACCTCCCAAACCATACAATCTTTCATGGAAACTGACTTGACCAATGCCACTTTAAAGGCAGCAGTATGGCAAATGCTCCCTGTCCATGCTCAATTTCCTCTCTGATGCAGGAGAGAAGAATGTTTGCGCCAAAATCCCCCAAGATTTTTCTGCATTAAAAGCAACTGAACAACAATCTAAGTCTTAAACTACTTAAGTTAAATGTTCCTCAGTGGAAAAAGCTGCTTGCATCAATACTTTATGCAAAGTCTGGAGCAGACTTTGCCTAAAATCATCAATGACAACTGACTTCTCCAACATCCTGGTTTTGCTGTCTTTTGCCGAGAAGTTTTTTTTTTATTTACATTCAATTGTGAATTTTAAAGTCAAAAACCAGCATAGGAGAGTGGTTGCAGCATGAAGTTGACAAGATGGATCTATTCAAAGATAGAAGGCAAAAAACTACATTTGCGTGTCTCACAATATCCCAAAGTACTTTACAGAAAATTGCTTTTGAAGTTAGCAATTGCTTTTACAGAAGCAAAAGCAGCTGTCAATTTGTATACATCAAGGCTGCATGAAAAGCAATGAGATAAATGTCCACCAGAACGTCAAGAGAACGCACCTGTTTTTCTTTGGAATAGTGCCACAGGATCTCTTACATTCACCTGAGGGGGCAGATGGATTCTGAGTTTAAGTTCTCATCAAAAGATGGTACCTCTGGAATACCAGCTGGATTCTGTGTTCAAATCCCTGGAGTGGGACTTGAACCCAATAAACTTCTGACTGAGCCACAGATAGACACTGAAATATCATCCGAGATTATCTGTTCAAATCCTACCCTGGGGTCAGCAACCTTTTTTTTTCAAACCTAAAGAGCCGATAATAAAAACTAAAGAACTGCAAGATGAAATTTCAGCATTTCTAAATCAAATACTTGAAAAATTGCCAAGTATCTGATATATGCAAATTATGCATTCTATAAATAAAATACATATATTGAATTTATCAATAAAAGAATCAAAATTAAAATAGACCTAACACTGAATTATCGCATTTTTTGACTTTTTCTTTTTACTATAATTGTCAGTAATCTTTAAAACAAATTATAACTTGAGATTCATTGAATTTTGTCAGCTATTGATTCTCGCGATTAAAAAAAGTTTCTATTAGCACAATCTAAACAATTGATCATCTCAGCTATAATAGAAATAATAATGGTCGCAACCATAAAACCTGTTCCTCGAACAAAAGGCATTTATAACCATGGTGCAGCTATACCACTCAAACAGGTTTATTTAGAACATAATGTTTTTCTTTAAAGTAATAATTGAAACCGTAAAGTATAGCAAATTATCTCGCATTTTATCCCCACAATAAATACACGGCTGTCACTTTAAACTTTTTTAGGCTTTTTTCAGGTTAATGCGATCCAACTGGAAAAGGTTAGGAGCAGCAAATGAGATGCCTGCGTGGAGTTTGCAAGTTCTCCGTGTCTGCGTGGGTTTTCGCTGGGTACTCCGGTTTCCTCCCACCACCAAAGACTTGCAGGTTGATAGGTAAATTGGCCATTATAAATTGCCCCTAGTATAGATGGGTGGTAGGGAAATATAGGGACAGGTGGGGACGTGGTAGGAATATGGGATTAGTGTAGGATTAGTATAAATGGGTGGTTGATGGTCGGCACAGACTCGGTGGGCCGAAGGGCCTGTTTCAGTGCTGTATCTCTAAATAAATAAATAAAATTTTAAAAAAAGATGTTGAAGAGCCACATGCAGCTCCGGAGCCACAGGTTGCAGACCCCTGTCCGAACCTGCGACCTGCTGACACTGAGACAAGAGTGTTAGATGGCTTTGGTGCTAAAGAACTCAATAACTTTGCAGACCACAGCTGCAAACAAAAACAGGAAACTTTGAAAAAAGATTACTTTCTACAAACCTGAAGAGCACAAAAGAGAGGGGCAACTGTTTGGTAGGAAATAGAAAGCTGATGAATAGTAATATTAACTTTTTCTGGTAACAAATGGTTTTCTGCCAATTACAGGAGAAAATTGTGTGGGCATGTCCCAGATCATGGCCTTACGCGGACAAAAAATTGTGTGACCACCCAAGGTGTTAATTTCTTAAAGACAGAACATCCCATGCAATTTTAGCCAGAGAATGATGCCGATTCCTACTTGCACTTGGAAGTTCAACAAATGAGGAATTCATTGTTAATTGATGCCACATAATTTCCAATTACATTTAACAAAAAATGTTAACAGAACCTTACTTGTCCACATGCAGCACAAATTTGATCCATCAATTTCTCCATATTCGTCCAAAGAGCAGCACGGAATGCTGGCGTGTTGCCTGGGGTGGGCATTGTGGCTCTTCCAGGTCCTGTTAATTTTGAAAAACAAGAAAAATAAAAGCAAAATTATAATGGCTGAGGGAAAAAATGAATGTAATTTAGGGTGAATTAAGAACACCGCCTCATTCATATTACATTAGTGTTCATATAGTGTATATATCAAATGTTATGATCTTGCTACTTATATTTCCATTGCCACAATACAATTTTTGTATAAAAGTCAAACTCGCCTCTTGTGGTGGCTTGATTAGGTTGAGTTAACATTTTTATATCCAAAGCACTGCTGATATTATCTTCTAGAGATACTCGATACCCATTGACTACACTGTTGATGGTCTCCTTTAAGGTTCCAAGGTTGTAGAAAACTTGAAGTGCTGTTCCTACCTGCGTAGGATTCTTATTTTAAGAAAAAGATAACACAGGTCGTTATTCATACAAGAGTAAATTGCTAGATCTGTCCCTACTTACCATATTAAGCAAAATAAGGGCTATATAACTTAGATTAATATTTCTAACAAAAAATTCTGACCCCTGAAATATTCCAGCACCGCTGATTTAAAGATTTAATAAATTATAAATGTTGTATTTGTAAAAAATGTACATTCTTGAGAACACATTAAAAATACCTCAAAGTGTTAATGAGGTAATAAAGGTAGACAGTTCTGACTGGTGGTAATGCACCACTAACTATAAGACAAAATGCAGTAGATATCACTTGTGCAATTTACTGTATGGATACATACATTAACTGGGAAGAGTTTTGCTACACTGCTACCATATCTGCCATATGGGTTTGCGTCACGACATGGGAATTAAGTCTCGTAATCCTTGAAGAGATTTGTCTACATAGCCCATCCAACCCTGGCCTTCAAGCATTTCTGCTGCATTTCCCTTCTACTTCTTGCTGTACATCAAGATTCTGTTGGCATTGAACAGTAATGCATTTAAGCAAAGTGCAGGATTGAAAGCTTGTTTCACTTGAAGCATGCCCCTATTGACTGTGAGGGTGGTATCCAGCCCACAACTTCAGTAGGTTTCCTAAAAAGAGCTGGAGATACTGGAAATATTTTCATTTAGCTTCCTGAGTCAGTTAAACTCAGACTACTTATATTTTTATTTCAAAAAAAAAAAATTTTCTATATTGTTTGATGTTCAATATCTCAATAATGGATGATACTATGCTGTGAAATTCCATTCCGTTTCCCTAAAAGAAAATGTGGTAAGCTGTCGTAGTGGCAGTTGTCAGCCTGTAATTGCCTGATAAATCAAATTAATCTAAAAAGTAGGATTATCCACGGTTGAAGGAATGTTCTATGGTAAATCAGAGTACATCAACTCCAAATATGACAAAATTAAATTTCTAATACCTAAATTCATGTAACAAGTGTATTTATCCCTTGCCATGCCATGCGATGGTGGTGGTCTGCTCAAGGGCAGGTCTTCTCTCTTTTTCTCCACCCAGAAGAGATGAGCATAACTAGGGAACTGGGTATATATGAGGTGGCTTCCGCTGCCTTCCGCAGACCAAAACAGAAATTGAACCCATGCTGTTGACATTGTTCCGAATAATATTAGGGTTCTAAACCACTGTCGGCAATTAGTAGACAGGCAGCATCTGGCACTGAAAACAAACAAAATATGGCTGGAGATGGAGACCTATAGATCGCTGAAATTACTCTACATCTATTGTCTGTATGCTACACCAACATGGACTGTGATAATTTGAGGACCAACATAGTCTTGGCAGCTAAATTAAGTATCAAATATATACTGCGCATGTTGAAACTGAGGTTTAAGCTGCTGGGACTTTTGTTAGTTAGAGATATAGCACTGAAACAGGCCCTTTAGCCCACCGAGTCTGTGCCGACCATCAACCACCCATTTATACTAATCCTACATTAATCCCATATTCCTCTCACATCCCCACCTTCCCTCAATTCCCCTACCACCTACCTATACTAGGGGCAATTTATAATGTTCAATTTACCTATCAACCTGCAAGTCTTTGGCTGTGGGACGAAACCGGAGCACCCGGCAAAAGCCCACGCGGTCACAGGGAGAACTTGCAAACTCCACACAGGCAGTACCCAGAATCGAACCCGGGTCACTGGAGCTGTGAGGCTGCGATGCTAACCACTGCGCCACTCACTTTGCTTGAGAGACAGAGTGTGAGCGGTGCTTTCTCCTTTGAGCTTAGTTACAGTCTCCCAAAAAACCTGTGAGGTACAATTCAAATAGTCCCCAGCCAGACCAGCAGGTAAGTCATGTGGCCATCTCTGTTGGAAACAGCTGCTGCTACAAAAAGTTTGAGCTGGAAAGACTCAATAATCTTGACATATTATCCATGCATCAACAGGATTCTTTTGTACTTTTGTTTTTTTGCCAAATTAATTTTTCCTAAAGGCAGTGAACCATGCTGGGATATGATTTCACAGGTACCATCAGCTTTTTTGAATCACATCCAAAATGCCCATCCTTCATGTGTGAATCTAAATACTAAGCATCAGGAAGATTATTCAACTTTAGAATGTACTACAGCCACGTGTACTGTCTCTTTCTCAGTCAATGTCAACACACTTTGGTCAGGAGTGGCAATCCCATTTGTAGGCTAATTTTGCAATTAGCCTACACTACTGGTCAAAGACATACAGCGAGAGACTGTTAAATGCAGCCAGCAAGACCAGAGTGAATCACACTATCTGCTAAAAGAGAGTTCTGCACATATATCCTAACACACAAGCACAAAGCAGCAGGCCTCCCCACCAGCCGCTATTTTTAAAAATGGAGATGGCAGTGTCTGCATTCTCATAATATTAAAAAGGCAATACCAAATTTATAAGGTACCCATTAAGGCCCCACAAAAAACCTGGAGGTAAGACCAAAGCCAGTAAATAACACAAGAATGAGGAAAAACTTGGTAACAAAGTCCCACAACAATCACTGGCAGTAAAATGTGACGGCTAACTCAAACACTGTAGGTTCCATATCCCACATAAAATTCACAAACCCTACACCTCCCTGTCAGAATGTAGCCAGATTGGCATGTTCCTACACACCTTCTGATCTTGCCCTTTTGGAGGTCCACATTACACACTGGCACAGGGTGAAAATGGGAACGCATTATGGCTTGCTGTCAGCCTCACAGGAAGAATGGCATGCCCCAACAATGCCAGAGAAAAGGTAGCAAAGCATCTGTACATTTGGTCTCCCATGGTTGCCCTGATCCTTAAGCATACAAAACTCAGGCAATTCAAATGTGCCTTCCTGCAAATGCTAGGTGAAGAAAACATACAACTACAGCAATATGTAAACCAGTATAAGATCAATCCAATGAAAATTCAAAAAATCATTTTTACCTTACTGGGACTTAATTATTTGACTGCTAGCTGTACACTCCATGTTCACCTATTATTTATTTAATTGCTGACCTCCAATGGCTCCCCATCTCCTAACAAATGAAATTCAAAATCCTTGCCCTCATTTACAAAACCTTCTGAGACATCCCAGATGCTGCACCCTTCTCCAGCCCTATGTCCTAATTTAGACTCTCCAGTCCTCTGGTCGAGTTTCTGCGCATCTCCTCCTCCAAGTGTTTAACAACTTACATTTATATATTTGACTTGGACATAGTAAAACATCCCAAGATGCTTCACAGAAGCATTACCAAACAAAATTCAACTCTTGAGCCACATAATTGGAATTATGGCAGATGTCTAAAAGCTTGGTCAAAGAGGTAGGTTGAAGGAGTGTCATAAAGACGGAAAGCGAGGTAGAAAAGTGGAGAGGTTTAGAGAGGAAACTCCAGAGCTTATGGTCTCAACAGCTAAAGGAGAGATTAAAATCAAGAAAGCAAAACAGGTCAGAATTAGAGGCAAGCAGATACCTCGTAGTGCTGGAGGAGGTTACAGGGATAGGAAGGGGCAAAACCTTGGAGGGATTTGAAAACAAGGATGAGAATTTTAAAATCACGGTTTGCTTGACCGAGCTAACGTAAGTCAGCGAGCACAGGGATGATGGGTGAACAGGACTTGGTACGAGTTAGGATACAGGCTGCAGAGTTTTGGATGAGCTTAAGTTTATGGAGGTTGAAAGATGGGAGGCTGGCCAGGGTATTGGAATAGTCAAGTGTAGTGGTAACAAAGGTATGGATGAAGGCTTCAGCTGCCAAGAACTGAGACAGGCATGGAATCAAGCAATGGAAGTCGGCAGTCTTAGAGATGGCATGAATGCATGTCGAAAGCTCATTTCAGTGCCAAATATGAGACCAAGGTTGTGAACAGTCTGGTTCAGCCTCAGACAGTTGCCGGGAGAGCGATGGAATTGGTAGTTAGGGAATGCAGTTTGAGGCGGGACCAAAAACAATGGCTTTGGTTTTCCCAATATTTAGCTGGAAGAAATTTCAGCTCATCCAGTACTAGATGCCAGACAAGCAGTCAGCTATGGCTCAGGTGGTAGCATTCTCACCTCTGAGTCAGAAAGTTATGGGTACAAGTCCTACTCCAGAGACCCGAGCACAAAAACCTAGGTCTCAATCAACATCACAAACAGATTATCTGGTTGTCATCACTTTGCTGCTTATAGGACTTTTTGCAAATTGGCTGCCAAGAACCCTACATTACAACAGTCACTATACTTCAAAATTACTTAATTGGCTGGAAAGTACTTTGGACATCCTGGGATCATGAAAGGAGTTATATAAATGCCAGATTTTCTTTCTTTTAATTTAGAGACAGTGGAGGGGTCAAGGGAGGTGGTGGCAAGATAGAATACTGATACAAAGTACTCAAAGTACATTAGCCTTGTCCTGTGCCACCATGAATATATGTTACCCTCTCTGTCCATAATAGGCCCCACTCCTCCTCTCACTACCCGCTTGCTATTTACATGCCAGTTTACAATGTTACTATTTTTCCTTGATGTGGCCTTTTACGCTGATATCCTATTACAATTGACAAACTCTCTTGCCCTTCCTGACACACACGGCTTGATTTTACCCAAATCTCTGTTCTGCTCTATAGCCCTGAGTTTTCTCTTCAGACTTATTGATTTACCCTTCTCTGAAGCTTCCTATTCCCTTATTAGTTTAAAACCATATCTATTACACTTGTTATTCAATTCACCAGGACACTGGTCCAAGCTAGGTTTAAATGGAGTCCATCCCAATGGAGCAGCTCCCTGTTTCCAGTGCCCCATGAAATTGAAATCTCTGCTGCTCAGCTTCGTATTTCAGTCTCCAGTCCACTTTGCCCTATGCCAATTTGCGCATGGTTCAGTTAGTAATCCAGAGATTACCTTACAGGTTCTGCTTTTAATTTGGACCCCAGCTCCTCAAACTCCCTCAACAAAGCCTCATTCCAAGATCTACATGTCGTTAGTTCCTATCTGGACCACAACAATAGGATCCTCCTCCTCCAAGTTCTTTGTTGGCACGAGAATAAGTCCTTAACCCTGGCACCTTGCAGGCATCACAGCCTTTGGAACACCTGGCTGCGGCTGCAGAGAACAGTATCTAACCCCCTGACTATACTATCCCCAACAACATTCCTTTTCATTCCCCCTGATTTGAATGGCCTCCTATACCACAGTGACATGGTCAATTTTCCAATCCTTCCTGTAGTCTTTTGTTCTCATCCACATTGGTAGCATGTACCTTGTACTTGTTGGACAATGGCAAAGGCAGAGGCTTCTCCACTGCTACATCTGAGATCCCATTATCTATCACAGTCAAATCCTTCTGTCCTGACCACTAGCCAAATCTAAAGTACCTTCAACAGCAATTAGGAATGGACAATAAACACTGGCCTTGCCAGTAATGTTCACATCCCAAGAATGATAAAATTTAAAAATAACCTAAGGGGCCTGACTGCCTCCTAGGTCAATATTGTCCAGGTAATTCTCTCCTTCCCTGCTGAACTGCTATGTCTGCACCTCAGACTCCAGCTCAACAACTCGAGTCAAGTGCAGATGCTCGCTGCAAATTATCTGATAATGTTTCTCAGAATGTTAGATCAAATTTCTTTCAAAATTTGTTAGCACTCTCCAGAGTTCACTAGTGACCATGAAGGCCACAAGTTGGAACCCCAGGCTCTGCTAAATCAGCTGATCAGAGGTGGATTAGCAGTAGGGTACTACAGCTGGTTTCAAAGTGTTCTTCAGTGATTTGCTTGGGAGAAAACGGGGTGTAAAACTGGACAGGGATCCTGCTTCTGCTGGATACCCCTGCTGGGAGCTTACATGTGGATAGAGATTGGGCTCTGCTTTGTTGACCCTGTGGTCAAGCAGCCCATCATTGCTATCAAGGCTTGTACATTAACAACAGCATGGGGAACTATATCTCATCAAGGAATCAAAGCCTTCAGCACACAACTGAGGAAAGAGTTAAAGAATAAACACTGGTTTCTGAAGTCTACTTGTTAACCTATTTGGCTGGATGTATATTTGCAATCCTTTGAATTAATGCTCAAATGCATTAAAAAGAAAACCTAAAAATATATTTTAGATATTATTTGCAAGAAAGAACCAAAGCTGTAATATCCATCCACCAAATTAAATTGTTCGCCAACTATCATAAGTCATGCAGCTATGAAATCAGATGAGTAAGTCTGTCCTTTGAGAGTCTTTATCCAGCAAAAAAATGAACACCATCCCTTACCAAAGGAAATTAATACAGCATAGAGACAGGCAAGGATATGAACGAGGAACAAGCTATGTAAACTATCCCTCCTCAACCTTCTCTACCTGCCTGCAGCCTTTGACACAGCAGACCACATCATCCTCCTCCAACACCTCTCCACTGCCATCCAGCTCAGTGAGACTGCTCTTGCCTGGTTCCATTCTTATCTATCTAACTACAGCCAAAGTATCACTTGGAATGGCTCCTCTTCCCACTCCCACATGTTACCTCTGGTGCCCTTCAAATTCACATCTACACAGCACTAGTTTTCACATGATGACACCAAGTTCTACCTCAACTTCACCTCTCTCGACTCCTCCACTGTTGCTAAATTATCAGACTGTTTGTCCAACATCCAGTAGAGGATAAGCAGAAAATCTCCTCCAATTAAATATTGGGAAGTCCAAAGTCATTGCCTTCGGTCCCACTACAAACTCTGTTCCTGAGCTACTGACTCCAATCCCTCTCCCTGGCAACTACCCGAGGCTGAACCAGATGGTTCACAACCTTGATGTCACAGTTGACCTGAAGATGAGTTTCCGACCACATATTTGCGCCATTGCTAAGCCCACCTGTTTCCAACTCCCTAACATTGACCAACTCTGCTCCACTTCAGGTCACCCCTTCCAAAACCCTCACCCATGCCTTTGTTACCTTTAAACTTGATTATTCCAACGCAATCCTGGTGGGCTCCCACATTCTACCCTTCGTAAATTTGAGGTCACCCAAAATTCCGCTGTTCGTGTCCTTACTCGTACCAAGTTCAGTTCACCCATCACTCCTGTACATACTGACACACCATGGCTCCTGGTCAAGCAACTCTGATTGTAAAATTCTCATCCTTGTTTTCAAATCTCTCCATGGCCTCGCTCCTCTCCATCTCGAACTCCAACCCTCAGATATCTGCCCTCATCTAATTCTGGCCTCTTGTGCATCCCCAATTTTAATTGCTGTGCCAGTAGTGGTCATGCCTTCAGTTGCCAAGACCCTAAGCTCTGGAAATCTTTACCTAACCCACTCCACCTCTTTCCTTCAAGATGCTCCTTAAAACTTAGCTCTCTGACAAAGCTTTTGGCCATCTGCCCTAATATCGCCTTGTGGTTCAGTATCAAACTTTGCTTTATAATGCTCCTGTGAAGCACTGTGGGACGTTTTATCACATTAAAGGCACTATATAAATACAAGGTGCTGTTGTTGTAGGAGCTTGCCATTACTAAGCCAGATGCCCAAATGTTGACCAGAACTCTCCTGGAACACGTTTCAACTTTTGTCATAAAGAAATTTTATATAGCTTGTAGATATATCGTCAAGTGTTAGCTTTTTAGGTTATACTATCAGCTGCTCACAAACACAGTTTTGATCTTAAGGATGAAAATCATTATACATATTATTTAGTCCTCAGAGGTTGCAATATTCCTAAAAACATTATTCAGTTTGGGTTGAATTAGAATATTGTCACTTTTTTCAAAAATTCTTTTTAAATTACAGTAAATCTTGTCCACTGGCTAGATAAATATAACTCTTTTAAACAGTGTATACAATTACAGCATTTGTTGCCATTATCCTCACAACATTGCAAATGTTACAGCTGATTCACTAGCTCAGTATGATCTTCTCATATATGAAGCAGGACAAGCTAAAGGAACATTATCAAGATCTGAAGTAATTACATACTGATTAGAAGTCATTAGCCTGCTACACTTAGTTCAAGTTCTTGAAAAATATACTTTTTTTCCCTTTTGATGTAAAGGTCATTTCTACACTGCACTATAAATTATAAAATCTAAAAGTCTCTGGTGAATTGGCATTTAATACTCCAAGCTAGCCACTGAGTAGGATGGCAACATATTTAGATAATGCTGATGTTTGCTCAGCTCTGGTAATCAGAGAGAGCGCAACTAAATCAATCACCAAACATTCTTGATCACGTTTTACACACCTACAATTTTTCCTTATTCTGTTGTAAATGCATATCAACCATGTTTTCACATCTGCTATTATCTCCTGTACATCAAGCTGTGGTTCTACCATACAATTAGTTTAATATAAACAAATGAGAAAACCGTTGCTGTTGGTTGCAGAAATGCAATACCTCTACTATTTATCAGGAGAACTCTGCCAGATCTGGAAGGGAAAATATGTCACAAGAACATAATATAGAAACTTTATGAACAGAAAAAGGCTATTTGGTCAATCTTTGTTGATTGATCTCAATCAAACAACCACCATTGGGGGCTTGCCATATCCCGCAATCTGTATTCTCTATAAAAACATCTCATTACCTCTAGCGATTACTTGGATCATCAGCTATCACTTCTGTTCAAGTCAGAAGGTTGTGGGGTCAAGCCCCATTGTAAGAGAGCACATCATTTAACCAGGCGTGCTACAATACTGTTCAAATGCTACATGAGACATTAGACCAAGATAAATGATAACCTACGATGGTTCCTGGTCTGGCAGCTCCTTACTCAGCCCCTTTCCTCTGCAACGCTATCCTTGGTCATCCATTGCGTCCTAATGTCCTATCTCTCCCAATTGCCTCTGTTCCACTGTTTAACGCCCATCCCACAAACATGCTTGTTCTTTGTTTCCATTGTGTTTTTTTCAAAGCAGGTGTTACCCAAGTTGTAGCACCCTATATGAGCAACAAAACTGGCACGCCAGTGGCAGGCAACAGAGGGCAGCAACTGGCAGCTTCAACAGTACAGCTGCTGCTGCTGAATGGCAAGTTGATATTTAGACTGCGTTTGTTGACAATGCAATCACTAGATGGCGCACTGCTCACAAATGCAAATGCAGCATCATTGACTGAAATGTCAATGTCAGCGATGTCTCAGGCAGCTGCCTGTAACAAAGAAGGTGCTGCTCAATCTTACAGAAGCACAAACTCTGCATTGGCTTCTCCTCCATGCTCCCTCCTGCTCGACCATGCCCCCAGATGAACACATTGGTTGACAATGCAACCACTAGATGGCACACTACTCGCAAATGCAGTATCATTGACTGAAACGTCACTGTCAGCAATGTCTCAAGCAGCTGCCTATAACAAAGATAGTGCTGCTCAATCTTGCGTGGCGATGTCAGCACATGCATGTGCAGATTAATGCTGGGAAGCGTTTGGACTCACTTGGATGACGTCAGCAATCGGTCTGCGTTGTCAGGATATACAGTGTTAATATTATAAGTCACACACTTGTTGCTGGAAGTATCAAAGTCAGAAAATGCAATAACAATGCAAGGTGGAATCCACAGAGAAAAATATGGTACTGGTGCTTGTATTATAGAAACAAGTCATCAGCGCCATTACAGCAGCTTTTTGACACTGTGGGTGGAATTATTCAGCGGGAGGCGGGACCCTGACTTTAGGCCCATATGTTGTCAGCACACCCACTGGTGCGACTTTCCAGGAGGTGGCCTCCTAATTGGCTGCTTTGGCGCTCGCTGTCCTTAGGTTGGATTCCCAAGGCTGGAGGCCCAGAGGGCCCCCAGCGATGTCAGGTCAGCAGCCACACCAGGAGAGGTGGTAGCTGCTGAGGCAAGCAAGCACACGGATGCCTCAATGTGGAGGCACCCCCTCAGTTGCCTGCAGAGCAGTCATCAAATAAAGAGGCCCGAAGCAAGTAGGGCCATCAGAATGGAGGGGAAAATCCTCAACAGCAGTAGTGACAAACGCAGTTGCAGCCTTCGATCCCCATGCCCAGTCATCGCTGCAAGGAGCCTCTGGCTCTGAGAGGCACCCGGCCTGCCTATCCAATGTGCTGGCGGCCTCTGCACCCGGCGGGTGGGAGCCACTCCGACGGCAGGAAAACACCATTGCCAAATGGCCCTCAAGTGAGGCCTTAATTGTCCCAATTGGCTGCCCGCATCCAAGGAGCGGCAGCTGTCCCAGCCTGGCCCAGGGAATGTCCCCCAGAGGTGGAAATGTGTTGGGCAGCTGCCCTGACATGGCTTTCCCCTATTTTCCCAGTTGCCCCACCCCTCCACATCCCAGGAAAAATTCAGTCTTTTTTTATACTGAATTTCACTAATTTGGTTGCAGATTAATGTATAGATTCATTTTGTTATGCTCTTTCCATTCCCCCATCTGTATTTTGCTTCACCATTTTTAATAGCTTCCCCTTTCCTTTGTTTCAATTTTCCCTCAGTTCTTTTTATTTCCCCAATTTTTGTTGCCCTCAGGTGAAAGTTCTCAACTCACTGCTGCAAGCCCAAAAGCAAAATCTGTCGAGCATTTCTGTAAGTAATACATACATGACCCTTTCTGTCACTAACACTGTATAATCATTTTTTTCACTCAAGATTTTAATATCAACAAGCGAGTGCTGGTAAAAAAGTAGCATTTCAACATGCGCCCTGATTTCAGAACTAACCTAGGATGTACCATATATTCTGCGATGCTTTATAACTGTGGACCTACACTCTCACTAATTACCTTTAAAATTTACATTTCAATTCAATCATGTGGCAAACATTTGCAAACACCCCAATCATGGCATCCTGATTACCTGTGATGTTTGATCACTACTATTAATTTTCTCTCATCATAAATATACCAGCATCTGTGACTAGTACTAGTGTCTTCATAACTTCAGAAGTCACCAAAATAATATGAGTTTTACCATCTATAGATATGATAGTTGTTTACAAACTAAGGTCTGGGATCTCCAAGTAGTTCTTAAGGAACCTACAAGGCTTTAACCAGCAGATATGCAGGAGCATGAGCTAACTGGTTGCAGAGTGAGTTAAAGTAGTAAGTATAGAAGCAGAGCTGTGCCTCAAACAGGTCATCCAAGATTATATCAAAAGGTCAAAAGAAGGCTTGGCAATAAAACATGTACCATGAAGGATAGACTCTCCAAAGATCGGGTAACTCGTCACTCACCATATTTTCATCTTAAAAATAAAACTTTAAATTATGTTTATGATTTTGGTGGGTAATGGCGTGTGGAGGAAGAAATTCTTGGTCCTGGGTGTGAGGGAAAAAATTAATCAGCATTCCATGATTGGCTCTCAAGCCAATTTGAATTCTTGGCTCCAATACTGGCAATGCACTCCCTTCTCAAAAGATGATGTCACCACATGACCCAACAGCGAAATCAGGCGCGACAGTCTGGGGGTAGAAAACTGCTAAAATTCAGCATGACTGAAGGAAGCATATGTGCATATATATGTTAGGTCTTCCATTGACAAAGCAATGGTCAGAAATATTGGATTCCTGATAATGGTGGAAAGTATGTGCAGTTACTATTCTTCTTTGGCCTCCTTGTCTCGAGAGACAATGGGTAAGCGCCTGGAGGTGGTCAGTGGTTACTATTAAATGTTGCACAAACCATAGATGATCAATTGTGATTAATCATTGTATTGAACTTGCACTTGGAAATAACATTGTTTTTAAATTACAAGTGCAAGTGACTTAAGTAACTGGCATAAATAACCCTTTAAGATTTGTACCATGCACATGTAGCCATCTGAATCATGTGGGTAGGAAATCACCTTGTTCCTTGCTTTTGCTAATCTACAAGGTAACCACAAAGGAGTGGACTTGTGTCAATAGCACAATTTAACTCCCTTCTGATTTTGCCCTTTCTCTATCATTCAGGAATAGTACCTTATTTCTATCCAAGATGTTCAGACTGAAGTCAGAAGCTTACATAGTATGGAAGAAGCGTTAACAACAGTCTTAACCACTCATTTGGATTTCATGTCCCAACTACCAACACAAAAGCAAGCTAGCATCAATGAATTTCTACATAAAGGATTACTTCTCTTTACACATAAAAATAATGCTGATGAATTAAAACTTCAAATCACAAAAGATTAATAGATTTGAGTAATGCTTTTTATTAACAGATGTGGCTGAACATTTTATAGTTTCACCTTACATAATCACCTATTATAAATATGTCATGTGTTTAATGAAGCTGGTTAAAATAAGCCGGGAATTAACAGCTCGTTGCTTTTTTCAAGCCAAAACTTGCTTTCACAGTAAAGTATTTATTTATGTTGCTGAGTTCAACAGAAGAATGGTAAAACTGTGATGCCAATTATTAAATCAAAAATGGTAACCAACCATGGCAGAAATGAAAACATTTCCAAAATGAACTTGACTGCAACTAGGTGGGAAAAATGTAGTTAATAACCAATGCTTTTGCCACTGATAACTTAATATCTAACCTGGCTGCTTGTGGAAATAATTTCATTGAACCATAGACATATTCAGCACAACAGAAGTCATTCAGCCCAATGTGTCTATGTCTGCTCTTTGCTAGAACAATCCAAAACTAATCCCACTGCGCAGTGACCTCCCTACCAACCTGGGGACCAAATATATCATCTCCAAGTTCATGGATGACACAAAGCTCAGAGGGAACGTGTGTAAGGGAGATGCAAAGTGGCTTCAAGGGGATTTGGACAGACTTAGTTAGTGGGCAAGAACATGACAGATGGAATATAATGTGGAAAAATGTGAGGTTATCTACTTTGGTAGGAGGAATAGATGTGCAGAGTATTTCTCAACAGGTAAGAGATTAGTAAGTGTACCCATACAAAGGGACCTGGGTGTCCTCGGGAGGGTTTAAACTAGTGTGGCAGGGGGGTGGGAACCAGAGCAGTAGGGCAGCAAGTGAAATAAATGAGGGGGAACTAGTAAATAAGGCCAGTAAGACTAAGAGGAAGAGCAGGCAGGGAGATGTTGCGGAGCACAGCAGGACTGGTGGTCTGAAGTGCATTTGTTTCAATGCGAGAAGTATAACAGGTAAGGCAGATGAACTCAGAGCTTGGATTAGTACTTGGAACTATGATGCGTTGTTGCTATTACAGAGACTTGGTTGAGGGAAGGACAGGATTGGCAGCTAAATGTTCCAGGATTTAGAAGCTTCAGGCGGGATAGAGGGGTATGTAAAAGGGGTGGGGGAGTTGCATTACTGGTTAAGGAGAATATCACACCTATACTGCGGAAGGACACCTCGGAGGAGTCATGCAGCGAGGCAATACGGGTGGAGCTCAGGAATAGGAAAGGTGCAGTTATGATGTTGGGGGTTTACTACAGGCCTCCCAACAGCCAGTGGGAGGTAGAGGAGCAGATATGTAGACAGATTTTGGAAAGATGTAAAGGTAACAGAGTTGTAGTGGTGGGTGATTTTAACTTCCCCTGTATTGACTGGGACTCACTGAGTGCTAGGGGCTTGGATGGGGCAGAATTTGTAAGGAGCATCCAGGAGGGCTTCTTGAAACAATACGTAGATAGTCCAACTAGGGAAGGGGCCGTACTGGACCTGGTATTGGGGAATGAGCCTGGCCAGGTGGTCGAAGTTTCAGTATGGGAGCATTTCGGGAACAGTGACCATAATTCCATAAGTTTTAAGGTACTTGTGGATAAGGATAAGAGTAGTCCTCGGGTGAAGGTGCTAAATTGGGGGAAAGCTAATTATAACAATATTAGGCAGGAACTGAAGAATTTAGATTGGGGGCGGCTATTTGAGAGTAAATCAACATCTGACATGTGGGAGTCTTTCAAATGTCAGTTGATTAGAATCCAGGACCAGCATGTTCCTGTGAGGAAGGAGGATAAGTTTGGCAAGTTTCGGGAACCTTGGATAACGCGGGATATTGTGAGCCTCATCAAAAACAAAAAGGAAGCATTCGTAAGGGCTGGAAGGCTAGGAACAGATCAATCCCTTGAGGAATATAAAGACAGTAGGAAGGAACTTAAGCAAGGAGTCAGGAGGGCTAAAAGGGGTTATGAGAAGTCATTGGCAAACAGGATTAAGGAAAATCCCAAGGCTTTTTATAGGTATATAAAGAGCAAGAGGGTAACCAGGGAAAGGGTTGGCCCACTCAAGGACAGAGAAGGGAATCTATGTGTGGAGCCAGAGAAAATGGGCGAGGTACGAAATGAGTACTTTGCATCAGTATTCACCAAGGAGAAGGACTTGGTGGATGATGAGCCTAGCGAAGGGAGTGTAGATAGTCTCAGTCATCTCATTATCAAAAAGGTGGTGGTGTTGGGTGTCTTGCAAAGCATTAAGGTAGATAAGTCCCCAGGGCCTGATGGGATCTACCCCAGAATACTGAGGGAGGCAAGGGAAGAAATTGCTGGAACCTTGACAGAAATCTTTGCATCCTCACTGGCGACAGGTGAGGTCCCAGAGGACTGCAGAATAGTCAATGTTGTTCCTTTGTTTAAGAAGGGTTGCAAGGATAATCCAGGAAATTATAGGCCGGTGAGCCTTACGTCAGTGGTAGGGAAATTATTAGAGAGGATTCTTCGGGACACGATTTACTCTCATTTGGAAACAAATGGACTTATTAGCAAGAGGCAGCATGGTTTTGTGAAGGGGAGGTCGTGTCTCACTAATTTGATTGAGGTTTTTGAGGAAGTGACGAAGATGATTGATGAAGGAAGGGCAGTGGATGTTATCTATATGGACTTTAGTAAAGCCTTTGACAAGGTCCCTCATGGCAGACTGGTACAAAAGGTGAAGTCACACGGGATCAGAGGGGAGCTGGCAAGATGGATACAGAACTGGCTCAGTCATAGAAGATAGAGGGTAGCAGTGGAAGGGTGCTTTTCTGAATGGAGGGATATGACTAGTGGTGTTCCGCAGGGATCAGTGCTGGGACCTTTGTTGTTTGTAGTATATATAAATGATTTGGAGGAAAATGTAGCTGGTCTGATTAGTAAGTTTGCAGACGACACAAAGGTTGGTGGAGTTGCGGATAGTGATGAGGATTGTCAGAGGATACAGCAGGATATAGATCGGTTGGAGACTTGGGCGGAGAAATGGCAGATGGAGTTTAATCCGGACAAATGAGAGAATGCATTTTGGAAGGTCTAATGCAGGTGGGAAGTATAGAGTAAATGGCAGAACCCTTATGAGTATTGACAGGCAGAGAGATCTGGGCGTACAGGTCCACAGGTCACTAAAAGTAGCAACGCAGGTGGATAAGGTAGTCAAGAAGGCATATGGCATGCTTGCCTTCATTGGTCGGGGCATTGAGTATAAAAATTGGCAAGTCATGCTGCAGCTGTACAGAACTTTAGTTAGGCCACACTTAGAATATTGTGTGCAAATCTGGTCGCCACGCTACCAGAAGGACGTGGAGGATTTGGAGAGGGTACAGAAGAGGTTTACCAGGATGTTGCCTGGTCTGGAGGGCAGTAGCTATGAGGAGAGGTTGGGTAGACTCGGATTGTTTTCACTGGAACGACGGAGGTGGAGGGGCGACATGATAGAGGTTTACAAAGTTATAAGCGGCATGTACAGAGTGGATAGTCAGAAGCTTTTTCCCAGGGTGGAAAAGTCAGTTACTAGGGGACATAGGTGTAAAGGTGAGAGGGGCAAAGTTTAGAGGGGAAGTGCGAGGCAAGTTCTTTACACAGAGGGTGGTGAGTGCCTGGAACTCGTTGCCGGGGGAGGTGGTGGAAGCAGGTAGCACAGAGACGTTTAAGAGGCATCTTGACAAATACATGAATAGGATGGGAATAGAGGGATATGGACCCTGGAAGTACAGAAGGTTTTGGTTTAGGCAGGCATCAAGATCGGTGCAGGCTTGGAGGGCCGAATGGCCTGTTCCTGTGCTGTTCTTTGTTCATCCGAGTCAATAAGTCACTAAAAGCTAACATGCAAGTGCAGCAAGCAATTAGGAAGACTAATAGTGTGTTAGCCTTTATCGCAAGAGAATTTGAGTACAGGAGTAGCGAAGTCTTGCTTCAATTGTATAGAACCTTAGTTCGACCATACCTGGAATACTGTGTGCAGTTTTGGTGCCCTTACTTTAGGGAGGATATTATTGCCATAGAGGGAGTGCAACGAAGGCTTCACCAGACTTGTTCCCGGGATAGCGGGACTGTCCTATGAAGAGAGACTGGGGAAACTGGGCCTGTAGTTTCCAGAGTTTTGAAGAATGAGAGGTGATCTCATTGAAACCTACAAAATACTTAAAGGGATAGACAGGGTGGATGCAGGCAAGATGTTTCCCTTGGTTGGGGAGTCTAGAAACAGGGGTCACAATTTCAAAATAAGGGGGAAGCCACTTAGGACTGAGATGTGGAGAAATTTCTTTACTCAGAGGGTTGTGAATTTTTAAGAATTCTCTACCCCAAAGGGCTGTGGAAGCTCAGTCATTGAGTATGTTTAAAGCAGAGATCGACAGATTTCTAAATACCAACGGCACAAAGGGACATGGGGATAGCGTGGGAAAAAGGCATTGAAGTGGATGATCAGCCATGATTGTTTTGAATGGCAGAACAGGCTCGATGTGCTGGATGACCTACTCCTGCTCCTATGTTCCTAAGTTCCTATAGCCAAATATTTTCCGGTTTTAAATGTTTATCCTACTTCCTTTGAAAGCATTTGCTTCTGCCTCAACCATTTCCTGTATCAAAACATTTCATGCTCCAATAGCCCTCCGTGGAAAGAAATGTCTCTCAACCCATCTCCTCATACACTTATTGACTTATCACTGACTCCCCAACTAGGAGGAAATTATTTTCCCCGATTGTCCATCAAAACCTTTCATAATGTTACAAACCCCTATTAAATCTGCTTTTAGCTGTATCTGCTTCAATGGAAACAGGCCCAATACTTCAAGCCTCTTTGTAACTATTAATTCTCATCCTTGGTATCGTCGCAATGAATCTAAACATTACACTCTCTAAAGCCTTAATGTCCTTTCTATAATGAGATACCCAAATCTTCACACAATTAATGCAGCTTAAATGTTTTGCATAAATTTATTACTCTTGTACCCTAGATCTCAATTTACAAAACCCTCCATCATCTACATTGCTTGCATTTTCAGGGAGTTATGTATTTGTACCCCTATGTGTCTCTGTCCCTCCGTACCCTTCAGTGTTTTCTACTGAATACATACTCCCATTCCTTATGTTAAGTTCAAGGAATGCAGACTTGAGCATTTTTGGCAAACAACTAATTTAATTATTTATCGCCAGGACTCATTAGACGACATAGCACAATCGGGCTCTGTTCTCCATTGGTAAAACTGTCCACAACTCCAAGATCATCCAGGAATGCAAAGATAACCCCCGTCATCTTACCTTCCGGGAGCCGAGCGGAGTGCAGCAGACATGCGGAGAGAATCACCTAACGAGGAGAGGATAAATAGAGGCAGAGGATCACAGCCTGGTTACTTACCTTCTGGGAGCCGAGCGGAGTGGAGTGGACCTGCGGAGAGAATCGCCGACCGAGAGGATAAACACACAATCCAGGCGCGCCAGAGTGTTTGAAAAAAACAAGTGACATCACAGGAAAGCTGCAAGGTGATTGGTTGGTGAGTAACTGCAGTTAGGGAATAGCTCTAAATAGCTGGCTTAGTAACTAAGGTAAGAAAGGTCTACAGTTTATTTTCATATATAGCAAGTAGTGTTTTTAGAGAGTTCTGTCGTAACGAGGACCAGGGAAGAAGGGCCCTAGAGTAATTGATATTATTTGATATTAAGCATCTTCCAAAAGGTTTAATTTAAAGGGTTAAGTCATGGCAGGAGTGCGCAAAGCCATGGTGTGCTTCTCGTGCTCTATGTGGGAAGCCGGGAACAATTCCAGTGCCCGGGACCAGCATGTGTGCAGGAAGTGTCTCCAACTGCAGTTCCTGGAAGCCCAGGTTTCAGAGCTGGAGCGGCGGCTGGGGACACTGTGGAGCATCCACAAGGCGGAGAGTATCATGGATAGCACGTTTAGAGAGGTGGTCACACCGCAGGCTCAGACTCCACAGGCAGGAAGGGAATAGGTGACCACCAGGCAGTGCAGGAATCTCCTGTGGCTAGTCCACTGCAAAATAGATATACTGCTTTGGATACTGTTGGGGGGAATGGCCTCTCAGGGGAAAGCAGCAACAGCCCAATTCGTTGCACCACAGTTGGCTCTGCTGCACAGGGGAGGAGTAAAAAGTGTTGGAATGCAATAGTTATAGGGGATTCAATTGTAAGGGGAATAGATAGGCATTTATGTGGCCGCAAACGAGACTCCAGAATGGTATGTTGCCTCCCTGGTGCTAGGGTCAAGGATGTCTCAGAGCGGTTACAGGACATTCAGAAGGTGGAGGGTGAACAGCCAGTGGTTGTGGTGCACATTGGTACAAACGACGTAGATTAAAAAAAAGGATGCGGTCCTAAAAGCAGAATATAGGGAGCTAGGAAGTAAGTTGAAAAGTAGGATTTCAAAGGTAGTGATCTCAGGATTACTACCAGTGCCACATGCTAGTCAGAGTAGAAATAGCAGGATATATCGGATGAATACGTGGCTGAAGAGATGGTGTGAGGGGGAGGGTTTTAGATTCCTGGGACATTGGGACCGGTTCTGTGGGAGGTGGGACCAGTACAAACTGGACGGGTTACACCTGGGCAGGACTGGGACTGATGTCCTAGGGGGAGTATTTGCTAGAGTGGTTAGGGAGGGTTTAAACTAAAATGGCAGGGGGATGGGAACTTTGCAAGGAGTCAGAGGAGCGGGAAATCAAAGACAAGAACAAAAGACAGTAAGAGGAATAAGAAAAGTGATGGGCTAAGAAATCAAGGGCCAGAATCAAAAAGGGCCACAGCATAAAATAGTGGGAAGGGGCCAAGTAATGTTAAAAAGACAAGCCTTGAGGCTTTGTGCCTTAACGTGTGGAGCATTCGCAATAAAGTGGATGAATTAATCGCGCAAATAGATGTAAACGGGTATGATAGAGTCAGGATTAAGGAGACATGGCTGCAGGATGACCAGGGATAGGAAATGAATGTCCGGGGTATTCAGTATTTAGGAAGGACAGACAAAAAGGAAAAGGCGGTGGAGTTGCATTGCTGGTTAAAAGAGGAAATTACCGCAATAGTGAGGAAAGATATTGGCTCTGATGATGTGCAATCTATATGGGTAGAGCTGAGAAACACTACGGGGCAAAAACATTAGTGGGGGTTGTATATAGACCCCCAAACTGTAGTGGTGATGTTGGGAATGGCATTAAACAGGAAATTAGAGATGCATACGATAAAGGAACATCTGTAATTATGGGTGACTTTAATCTGCATTTAGATTGGGCAAAACAAATTAGTCACGATACCGTAGAGAAGGAATTCATGCAGTGTATACGGGATGGTTTTCTGGACTAATACGTTGAGGAACCAACTAGAGAACAGGCCATCCTAGACTGGGTATTGTGTAATGAGAGAGGAATAATTGTCAATCTAGTTGTGGGAGACCCCTTGGGGATGAGCAACCATAATATGATAGAATATGAGACTAGGGTCCTGAATCTTAATAAAGGAAACTACAAAAGGTATGAGGCGCGAGTTGGCTATGATGGATTGGGAAACGTTACTTAAAGGGATGACGGTGGATAGGCAATGGCAAACATTTAAAGAGCGCATGGATGAACTGCAACAATTGTTTATTCCTGTCTGGTGTAAAAGTAAAACGGGAAAAGTAGCCAAACCATGGCTTACAAGGGAAATTAGAGATAGCATTAGATCTGAGGAAGAGGCATACAAATTCACTAGAAAAAAACAACAGACTTGAGGATTGGGAGCAGTTTAGAATTCAGCAAAGGAGGACCAAGGGATTGATTAAGAAGGGGAAAATAGAGTACGAGTGTAAGTTTGCGGGGAACATAAAAACTGACTGTAAAGGTTCCTATAGGTATGTGAAGAGAAAACGATTGGTGAAAACAAATGTAGGTCCCTTACAGTCAGAAACAGGGCAATTTATTATGGGGCACAAAGAAATGGCTGACCAATTAAATGCATACTTTGGTTCTGTCTTCACAAAGGAGGACACAAATATTATACCAGAAATATTGGTGAACACAGGGTTTAGTGAGAGGAAGGAACTGAAGGAAATCAGTATTAGTAGAGAAATGGTGTTGGGGAAATTGATGGGATTGAAGACTGAAATCCCCAGGGCCTGATAATCTATACCCCAGAGTACTTAAGGAAGTGGCCCTAGAAATAGTGCATGTATTTGTGGTCATCTTCCAAGATTCTATAGACTCTGGAACAGTTCCTACAGATTGGAGGGTAGTTAATGTAACCCCACTAATTAAGAAGGGAGGTAGAGCGAAAACAGGGAATTACAGACCAGTCAGCCCGACGTCAGTAGTGGAGAAGATTCTAGAGTCCATTATCAAAGATTTTATAGGAGAGCACTTGGAGAAAAGTGGTAGAATCGGACAGAGTCAGCATGGATTTACGAAAGGGAAATCATGCTTGACAAATCGACTAGAATTCTTCGAGGATATAACTAGTAGAGTTGATGAGGGAGAGCCAGTGGATATGGTTTATTTGGACTTTCAGATGGCTTTCGACAAAGTCCCACAAAAGAGATTACCGCATAAAATTAAAGAGCATGGGATTGGGGATAGTGTATTGCGATGGATAGAATATTGGTTGGCAACAGGAAACAAACAGTAGGAATAAACGGGCCTTTTTCCGAAAGGCAGGCAGTGACTAGTGGGATACCGCAGGGATCAGTGGTAGGACCCCAGCTATCCACAATATATATTAAAGATTTAGATGAGAACACTAAATGTAATATCTCCTAATTTGCAGATGACACAAAACTGGGTGGGAGGGTGAGTTGTGAGGAGGATGCAGAGAGGCTTCAGGGTGATTTGGATAGGTTGAGTGAGTGGGCAAATGCATGGCAGATGCAGTATAATGTAGATAAATGTGAGGTTATCCACTTTGGTAGCAAAAACAGGAAGGCAGATTATCTGAAACAGAGAGGGGAATATGCAATGAAACCTGGGTGTTCTTGTAGACCAGTCACTGAAGGTAAGCATGCAGGTGCAACAGGCAGCAAATAAGGCAAATGATATGTTGTCCTTCATAGCGACAAGATTTTAGTACAGGAGCAGGGATGTCTTGCTGCAATTATACAGGGCCTTGGTGAGGCCACACCTGGAATATTGTGTGCAGCTTCAGTCTCCTTATCTGAGGAAGGATGTTCTTGCTATAGAGGGAGTGCAGCGAAGGTTTACCAGACTGATTCCTGGGATGGTGGGACTGACGTATGAGGAGAGACTGAGTCGGTTAGGATTATATTCACTGGAGTTCAGAAGAGTGAGGGGGGGATCTCATAGAAACCTATAAAATTCTAACAGGACTTGACAGGGTAGATGCAGGAAGGATGTTCCTGATGGTGGGGGAGTCCAGAACCAGGGGTCATAGCCTAAGGATACGGGGTAAAACTTTCAGGACTGAGATGAGGAGAAATTTCTTCACCCAGAGTGGTGAGCCTGTGGAATTCATTACCACAGAAAGCAGTTGAGGCCAAAACATTGTATGTTTTCAAAAAGGTGCTAGATATAGCTCTTGGGGTGAAAGGGATCAAAGGATATGGGGGAAAAGTGGGAACAGGTTACTGAGTTGGATGATCAGCCATGATCATAATGAATGGTGGAGCAGGCTCAATGGGCCGAATGGCCTACTCCTGCTCCTATTTTTCTATGTTTCTATCTCTTCTCTATTTATTTTATTTTTATTTTAGTTTTTTTTTTAGTTTAGAGATACAGCACTGAAACAGGCCCTTCGGCCCACCGAGTCTGTGCCGACCATCAACCACCCATTTATACTAATCCTACACTAATTCCATATTCCTACCACATCCCCACCTGTCCCTATATTTCCCTACCACCTACCTATACTAGGGGCAATTTATAATGGCCAATTTACCGATCAACCTGCAAGTCTTTGGCATGCGGGAGGAAACTAGAGCACCCGGAGGAAACCCACGCAGACACAGGGAGAACTTGCAAACTCCACACAGGCAGTACCCAGAATTGAACCCGGGTCACTGGAACTGTGAGGCTGCGGTGCTAACCACTGCGCCACTGTGCCGTACTGAAACAGGCCCTTCGGCCCACCAAGTCTGCGCTCACCACCCATTTATACTAATCCTACATTAACCCCATATTCTCCACCACTCTCCTACCACCTACCTATACTAGGGGCAATTTACAATGGCCAATTTACCTATCAACCTGCAAGTCTTTGGAGGTGGGAGGAAACCGGAGCACGCAGCGGAAACCCACGCAGACACAGGGAGAACTTGCAAACTCTGCACAGACAGTGCCCAGAACTGAACCCGGGTCGCTGGAGCTGTAAGACTGCAGTGCTAACCACTGCGCCGCCAAAGCCTACTGCACCTGCTATTCCCAGGCAGTCTCCCATCCAAGTATTAACCAAGCCTGAGTCTGCTTAGCTTCCGAGATCAGGCGTTTTCAGACTAGTGTGGCCGTAGACATACACGGTAGGTACTACAAACCATCTTCTTAAACCAACCTCCTCTGTCTCCTCCAAAAAATGCGAGGAGCTATTGGACTTTTTTGTCACAAAGATCGAGACCTTCCACTCAGCTGCCTGTTGCTTCCCTCCCTTTCCCCTAGTCCTTCAGGAAAACTTCTCCAAAAGTTTGCCGCTGCCCTTGCTTCACCTCTTTCTCTATCCCATCTCCTGCAATGCTCTCTCTGACCATATTTCATTCATAAGAACTACCTCCTGCTCCATCTATCCTTTTCTAAATCAACTGTTTACCACTCAACCTCCCTTACAGAGCCCCACTTTAATGGTCTCCTCCTCAGGCACTGTCACCCCGCCACCTTTAAATCAGCTGTTATCAACCTTCTGCTCAAACAAAATGCTCTTGACCCCTTTGTACCTGTAAACTACTGCCCCATTTCCAACCTCCCTTTCCTCTCAAGTCCTCAAATGTGTTGTCACTTCCTAAATCCATCCTCTCCCACAATTCCATGTTTGAATCCCTCAAATCAGGTTTTCAGCCTGGCCACAGTACTGAAAAAGCTCTGAAAGTCACAAAGGACATTCTTTCTAAGTGACTGTGATGAACTATCTCTTCTCAACCTTTTCCACCTGTCTACAGCTTTCAACAAAGCTGACCATACCATCCTTCTCTAACACCTCCCCATCATCATCCAACTAGATGGAACTGTCTTAGACTGGCTCCATTCTTATCAATCTAATTGTAGCCAGAGAATTATCTGCATTGGCTTCTCTTCCCACTCTCACTATTACCTCCGGAGTTCCCCCAGTATCTATCCTTAGCCCCCTTCTATTTCTCATCTACATGCTACCCTTCAGCAAAATCATCTGAAAACACATCAAGTTCCACATGTGTGGCAATAACACTCAACTCCTATCTCACCACCACATTCTTGGACCCCTCAACTGTCTGATTTATCACACTGCTCGTCTGACATCCAATAGTGGAGGAGTAAAAATTCCTCCAAGTAAATATTGGGAAGACTGAAGTCATTGCCTTTGACATCTGCCACAAACTCAGTTCCCTATCCTCTGTTTCCATTTAACTGTCCTAAGCTGACTAAGACCATTCACAATCTCAGTGTCTTATGCGATCCTAAAATGAATTTCTGACCACATATCCACACCAAGACTACCGAATTTCACCTTTGTAACATTATTCGATTCCAACTCTGCCTCAGCTTATCTGCTGCTGAAATCCTCACCCATGCCTTTGTTACCTCTAGACTTGGATATTCCAGTGCTCTCCTGGCCGGCCTCCCATCTTCCGCCTACATAAATTTGTGCTCATCCAAAACTTGCTCCAAGTCCCATTCACCCGATCACCTCTGTGCTTGTTGATCTTCACTGGCTCCCCATCTGCTACGCCTCAATTTTAAAATCCTCCATCGCTTCTCCCCCGCCCCCTTCCAATCTGTGTAGCCTCTTCCAGTGCTACAAGCCTTTGAGATCTCTATGCTCCTCCACTGCTGGCTTCTTGCACAGCCCTGATCTTAATCGCTCCACCACTGCTGCCCATGTTTTCAATTGCCTTGGTCCTAAGCTCTGGAACTCCCTTCCTAAAACACTCTGTCTCTATCTCTCCCCCTCCTCTTCTAAGATGTTCCTTGAAACCTACCTCTTTGATTAAGCTTTGGGTCATCAGTGCTGATTTCTTCTTCTGTAACTCGGTGTTAAAATGTCAAAAAGATTTTTTATTGCTATCGCTTATTAAGCGCCTTGGGATATTTTACCAAGCTAACAGTGCTACATAAACGTACGTTGTTAAAACTGTTAGGTTAGGATATCAAAGTATATTGAGCAAATGTAAATTGTAAAATAAAAGGGTAAATGAAGCTGAGGTACAGAATAGCCATGATCTTTTCAAATGGTCCAACAGGCTTGAGTGATATTTCCATGGTGATCAATCTTGATGCTCCCCATCAGCAACACTGTGCATTTAAGAATAATTTTTTAAATCATCTCATGGAAGTATAATTTCATGTTTTTCTACAACTTTATCCTCCTCTTCATCTGCTTTTCCTAACATATCGGTATCCAATTCCCACTGAAGTGCCAATGTCTCCTGCATCCAGCCAATAGGAGACAATAAGAATTGCCCACTCAGATTTCTCCCTTTTCCTTGCTGCGAGATACTGCAGCCTCTGCCTTCCAATTGTAGAACCGATGGCCTCGACCACCATTGCACCAAGCCCTAATCTGTTCAATTACATTATACAATGTCTATCATTTGGTCTTTTCTTCAAAAGAAATAATGGCCAGAATTTAACGCCCCACTTCAGGAGTGGGCCAGGAGGTGCCGTTTGGGAGGAGGAGGGGGGTGGGGGGGGTGGGGGAGGCAGTGGGGGTGCAAAATAGTGTGGGAGGCTTGGGGTGCTGTGCCACTCACCTTCCTGCCCCCGCTGCTATCTTACCAGTGGCGAGGGAGGTGGCAAACAGCCCGCATATCTCCCATGGCCAATTGAGGCCCTTAAGTGGCCAACAAATTACCACTTACGCACCTCTTTCAACCGCTGCTGGTATTTAACCAGCGGCGGACGGGCACTTCAGCAGCTGAAGAGGCCACCAGTTAATACCTGACGGCCTCCTTGCGGCCTGGGGGGTGGGGGGGAGGGGGGGAAGCCTCCTGATTGGGCACCCTGCGTCCCATGGAGGGCCCCCTCCCCCCAACAGCATGGCCATGCCCCAACTCTCCAACCAAAACAAATCCTACCTTGCACTCTGAGCCCACTACCCCCCTGCCCCCACCCTCACTGGAGCCTAGCCGATTGCCGCCGGCAAGGCCAGATCCCACATCTTTTGGAGACTGGCAACCATGGTCCTCTTCTTGCTGGGTGCCATCCCAGCAGTGGCCAACGTTTTCAGTGACACTGTTGGGACCGAAGAGCTGCCAGCCCTCTGATTGGGCAGCAGTTCTTGGAGGCGGGACATCCTGCCTCAGAGGGATGGAAGCCCCAATTGAAGCCAATTAAGGGCCTGGGCCATGCAAGAAAGCAGTGTGGCTTCCAGGCACGGAGGAGGAGGTCTCGCCCCCGACTCACCGTTAAATTCCAGCCATGGAAACCAGTCCGCAAAGTTCATCAGGAAGTTTACTTTATATTAAATTTAATCACGGTTTCCTAACAATTAAAACGTTAAAACGTAATGTAGTTCCGCAAATGATTTGAAACTGGTCACAGATCTATTTCTTGGACAATCTACCAATAAAACCATCCATGTTGGTTCAGTGGTAGTCTCTCGCTGCAGCTTCCAAGGATAAGTCTCATATGCTACTAGTAAAAATTACATAAAATTAGATATCAAAATATATGCATATATAGAGATTGTGAAATTTAGAGGCTTTTGAATCCATATTCCGTTTCGGTGGTTCGACAACTCTTCCAGATCTGGTTATGGTATAGCCTTCTGGGGATATGGATTTCACCTGGGCTATCCTGAGTTTGTAAGCATGTTGTCAATGCATTGGCTGCCGCCCTGTTGATCTGTCACACTTCAACCATCGGAGCGTGCTCCCTCAAGTCCGCTGTGCACAATTGGAGTACTGGACACCTTTCACAATTGGCTTCGGTTCCTTCTCAACACCGTTCCGCTAGGTGTTGTAATCTTGTAGGACCTAGGCTCACCGCATACTCCAGACACCTCTGCAGGCAACAATGTTTTCATTGTGGGGTGTCTGACCCTGACCTTTTGTCCTATATGCAGCTGAGGTAGTTCTGCCTTTGTGTGTCGGTCATGCACCATCTTCATTCTCCCTTGTTTTTCGAGCAGTGTCTCCTGCACCTCAGAGAATTTGGATAGCTGAAGGCTTGGCAGAGTCGTCCACACTTGTCTGTCAAACATGATCTCTGCTGGCGACGGTAAACCCATATCCATAGGTGTAGCTCTGAAGCGGAGCATAGCAACGCAAAGATCTTGTTGCGTTGCCCTAACTTTAGGATAAGTGCTTTGACTGTGCGGACCATTAGACCAAGTGTAATGTGGTGAGAACGACACATGGTTTACGCCCCATTTGGCGCAGATATCCCTGAAAGGTTTGCCTGTATATTGTGGCCCATTGTCAGACATGATTTCTTCAGGTGCACGAATATAGCTCAATGTGTCTGTGACAACCATGCTTGAAGCGTCTTTTACTTGTCTGACAATTGGAAATTTGGACAAATAGTCAGTGACTACGATAAAATCTTCTTCATTAACGGAAAATAGGTCAGTGGCAATTCTGGACCAAGGGACTGATGGAATCTCGTGAGAGTGTAGAGGTTCTTTGCGTTGTTGTGGCTGGTGGCTCTGGCATGCCTCACACATCCTCACTAACCTTTTGATGTCATTATTGATCCCTGGCCAATAAGCAGTGTCTCGTGCCAGTAGTCTTGTTCGCTCTATGCCCATATGGCCTTGGTGAAGTTGTGACAAGATGTCCTCTCGGAGAGCTTTGGGCACAATCACTTATTTTTCCTTGAAGGTGATGCCTCTCGAGATACCAAGTTCATCTCTGTAAGGCCAGAATTACCCAGACCTTTTCACTATTTGACCCTTTTATACTAAATCCCCAGGATTACAGTTTATCTCTGACTGTCTTAGGCGATGTCGTAAGGCTCACCGAATTTTCTGAGACTCTGCCTTAATGAATTACCTTCTTCCTGTATCTATTACATTCAAGGTGGAATTAAGTGTAGTTCCTTCTATGGCCAGGGGCTGATCACGCAGTGCAGGAAATATTTTAGGATTCCTCCCAATGACCAACTGATACAGTCTACAGACCCCAACCATTTGAAGCAAATTCTTCGCATGAACTGCCCACGCCAGGGCAGATGTTAGCCAACCAACCAAATTGCAAGCTAAGATCTTATCGACCATCTAATCAGTCACCGCGTGATTTCTTTCAGAGTCCATTAATGAAAGGACTTTCAGCTGCAGAGGTCATCACTGCAATGTTCACATTTTAGCACGTTTCTAAACTCGTCATTGGCAAATTCCCCCCCCACCCCCCCATTGTCAGTCAGCAATTTAGAAAGTGCCCCCAATCCAGTCCCTATCCATTTTTCCACGATTTTATCTACAATCACTCTTTTGTCTTTACCGTGTATTACTGTAGAAAGACATGGCAACAAGATTCAGTCTATGAAACACAAAATAAAAATGTTCCTGTCCTTCTCCCACACCTTTAAACGCATAGCTACTATTTCATTAAAGCGAGAGGCGGGGAACATATTGCAATTTAGAATTGGAGAAATTGAGGATGCGGGCTGTGAAATTTGGGTGAAGAATAATCTCCAAATGGCGTGGGACAAGGTCATGGAAGGATTCAAGGACAAAGATCCTGAAATTGATTTTTCTGGCACTCGGCTTTAGTGGAGCTTGGCAAGCATGGTGCTGACTAGAATGCAAGAATTTGTGCAGGGGAGCACTCAGCCAACAGAGTCCTGGATTAACTAAAGTTTGTGAAGGGGATGGTACCCACGTGAGAACTGGATGCCAAGGGAGATGAGAGCTTGCTTGGAATGAGTCATATCAATAATCTGAGAGATAGGCCACAGGAGATGGTGAGGTATTGCAGATGCTGGCAAGGGAAGTACTGGTGAAGTCATTCATTCTATAGATACAGTAATTGCAATATTTGCAAGGATATTGCTATGCTGGCATATAGAATTATTTGTTCCGAAGTGGTATCACTTGGAAACTATTCATGAAATTTGAATTGCATATGGGATCTTGGGCTTCATAATTAGAGGCATTGAGTACAAAAACAGGGAAGTTATGCTGAACTTTTATAAAGCTCTGGTTCGGCCCTAACTGGCCTACTGCATCCAGTTCTGGTTGTTATACATTAGGAAGAATGTAATGGTGCAGAAGAGATTTACCAGAATGGTTCCAGGGATGGGAGATTTTAGTTACAAATTTAGGTTGGAAAAGATGGGTCGTTTTCCTTGGAGCAAAGGAGATTGAGGGGAGATTTAATAGAGGTATACAAGATAAGGACAGGCATTGATAAGTTAGACAAGCAAAAACTGTTCCCGTTAACTAATAGTACAAGGACTAGTGGACACAGATTGAAGGTTCTGGGAAAGAGATGCAGGGGGAATGTGAGCAAGAACTTTTTTTATGCAGCGAATAGTAATGACCTGGAATTCTCTGCCCACAAGAGTGGTGGAAGCGGAGACAATCAAGGAAATTGGATGGCCACATGAAGGAAGTAAACTTACAGGGCTGTGGGGATCGAAGGGGGGAATGGAACTGACTGGATTGCTCCATGGAGAGCAGGCATGGACGTGATGGGCTGAATGGCCTCCTTCTGTGTCATAAATGACTATGAAGCTATGAAACTACAAAGCTGCACTCCAGGACTTGAGCACATAACCTTGGCTGACATTTCAGTGCTGCACTATCACAGGTGCATCTTTGGGATTTTAAGCTAAGGTGCTTCCTGCCTGTTCAGATGGATGCTTACTAAGTATGACAAATGATTGTTTTTTTCTCTGCAAATAGAGCCTTGTATGACTATGGTAAATTACAGTTCTAAATTATGTCCTACTAATAAATTTTTTCCTAATATTAACTTTCAATACTTAGGTCAAAAAAGAAAACATATTCCAAATTAGGACGTACTTTCTTGCAAATGTGCAACAAGGTTCAAGCCCAGCTACAATACAAATATTTTCCAAATCTTTATAAAATTAAAAATCTAGCATATTCCATTTCAACAATGCAAATTTAGTCCACTGATTAATTCGCCATTATTGGGTGATGTACTTCTGATGTTTTAGCCCTGGTGGACACCCATAGGATATTTCTTGATGTTTTTAGTTCAGCTCATCACAGAAACTTGATGCCCACATGATGGAACCCATGTTCCTTTTCAGATTTACACTGGATAGAGTAAAGAAGTGGCACAAGGACTTCAAAAGAAAACGAAACTCAAGATATATCCTTGACAAAAATGTTAAATCCTGAGAAGTACCGTCATCATGATAAACCCAGCAACTACAGACTAGTCAGTTTAACCACAGTAGTAGGAAAGCTTTTAGAAACGATAATCTGGGACAAAATTATCACTTGGACAAGTGTGGATTAATTCAAGAAAGTCAGCACAGATTTGTTAAAGGCAAATAGTGTTTAATTTGACTTGAGTGAGTTTTTTGATGAGGCAAGAGAGAGTTGATATGGGTAATGCAGTTGATTTAATGTAAATGGATTTCCAAAAGGCATTTTATGAAGTGCCATATTAATAGGCTTGCAAGCAAAGTTGAAGCCTGTGGAATAAAAGGGACAGTGGCAGCATGTTTACGAAATTGACTGAATGACAAGAAACAGACAGTAGTGGCGAATGGTTGTTTTTCAATTGAAGGAAGGATATATTGGGGTTCCCTGGGGGCGGGGGGCCGGTATTAGGACCACTGCAGGAAAGGAGAGTTGAGGCAGAGGATCAGCCATGATCATATTAAATAGGGAAGCAGTCTAGAGGGGCCACATGGTCGACTCCTGCTTCTATTTCTTATTAATAATGATTAATGTTAAAATTTTGCAATAAAATCACTCCAAAGTTGACAACACAGAGTCCATTTTAGAAAGGCATCAATATATTACTAGTATAATTGATGCTACAAATTAACAAAAGTCTTTTAAAGATGACACAGAAGTTTAAACATGTAATATACATAAGCAAGTTTTAATTCTTTTTTATATCCAACTTTCAGGCTTTATTTAATGAAGACTGGTATCATTATTTCAATAGCTGAGATGCGATCTTCCAAATTCAACACAAGATTTAGGCATTTACCTGTGTCTCCATTCCCTGTTCAAGCAACCGTTTGGCTTGATTCTCTACCTCAAGTCGGGCTCTTGCAATAAAAAGAAGATCATTTTCTATAACTTCAATTCCTGAAAGGTCAACTCCTTGTGAAAGGTAATCTGTGAAACAAAAGGCAAGAGTTAGTATTTTCAGTGAATCCAATTTGAATATTGAGGATTTTTCAATACTTCCCCTCTGTCATTGGTTATATCACAGATGAGATGTTATTTAAAGCTTCCTTGTTACTTTATCAATAATGGGGGAAAAGAACAGCGCCAATCAATACATGTAGTTATGCTGTTGTTACACATAGCAACCAGAGCAATTTCTCCATTAATACATTTATTTCCATCCTCCAAGAACCAACAGTCTGATCTCTGCATCCATTCTCTGCATCAGTTAACCTTATGGGCAATATTCCTCAATTTACATAGTTGGGCATCGCTAGTCCACAACAGATTTAACCATCTTCCATTCAATTTTCAAACAAACTTTTGTTCTGCATGTACAGGGTTCCATAAAAACAGTTTATATCTTTAATTCGTGTAATGGGTAGTTATTTCTATATAAAAATCACACATCTTTCAGGAAATTTAAGTGAATTTAAGTTTTACCCATTCTAAACTAAAAGAGATCAGCTCAAAGCCCTGGGTTTTTATTTCACACACACACGCGCCCATGTACTTTGTTAAAAAAAAAATCAACAATCTTTATCCAAATAAAGCTTTATAATTTTGTCCTTTAGGTTTTCTTCAAATAATTTTGTAAAACAACCAAATAAATGTTGTTAGAAGAGAAGTACTTTAACATTTGACTAGCTTCGATGCTTCCAATTCAGCCTGTCCCAGACAACAGTGACCACTTTAGCAAATACATTCAATTCAAACCCCGCATTTTGGGATAGTCTACCATCTTCGAGTAAAAACTTTAAGAAAGGTAATGACTGACACAAAAAAAGTTCATTTGATAAATTTAATTCCGTTATTGTGAAATATATATATATTTTTTTAAACTTTACTTTCAACATTATAAATTTCAGTTACTGAGAAAAAAATTGGCACCACAAACTCCACTTAGTTATAATTAATCCCTCCCACTGTCTACTATCAGGCTAAACCAAACTGTTCGTATCCCTGGTACGATATTAGATCAGATGACCAGAAGCGTGGTCACAAGAGGCAAGTTTTAAGGAGTGGCTTAAAGGAGGAAAGCGAAGGAGAGGATGATAGATGTAGGAAGGTTAGGGCTTAGGCAACTAAAGGCACGACCATCAGTGGAAAAATTAAAACAGGAGATGCTCAACAGAAGAGAATGAGCGCACATATCAGAGGCTTGTGGGGCTGGAGGGAATTAGGAGAGTTAGAAAGCAATGAAACCATGGAGGGTTTTAAAAACAAGGATGAGAATTTTAAAAATCAAGACGTTGCTTGACAAAGAGCCAATGTAAGTCAGCAAGCACAGTGGTGATTGGAGCTAGGACTAAGGCAGCAGAGTTTTGGATGACCTCATGTTTATAGAAGGTAGAAAGTGGAAGACCAGTCAGGAGAGGATAGGAAAAAATCAATTCTAGAGGCAACAAAGGCATGAATGACAGTTTCAGCAGATGAGCTGAGGCAGGGGCGAAGTCATGCACCACTACGCAGCTGGAAACAGACAGACAGTCTTAATGATGGCACGAATAAGCTTATCTTGGGATCAAATATGGAACCAAGGTTCCAAACAGTCTGATTTAGTCTCAGACAATTGCCAGCGATGGAGTCAGTAGCTAGGGAACAAGAGTTTGGAGCAGGGACCAAAAACAATTGCTTCAATCTTCCTAATAATTAACTGGAGGAAATTTTTGTTTATCTGGTGCTGGATGTTGAATAAGCAGTCTGATAATTTAGTAATAATGGACGAGTCGACAGAGGTGTTGATGAGGTAGAGCTAGATGTCATCAGTGTTCATGTAAAAACTAATGCTGTGCTTTCGGATGATGTCGCTGAGGAGCAGCACGCAGACAAGAAATAGGAGGGGGCTAAGGATAGATCCTTGGAGATCACCAGAGCTAACAGTGCGGGAACAGGCAGGAGAAGCCATTGTAAGTGATACGCTGGGTACAATTAGATAGATAAGAATGGAACCAGGTGACAGCAGGCCCACCCAGTTAGACGGCAGTGGAGAGGCGTTGCAGGAGAATGTTGTGGTCTACCATATCAAAGGCTACAGACAGGTCGAGAAGGACAAGGAGGGATATTATATCTTTCTCAGTCACATAGGATGTCATTTGTGACCTTGATCAGAGTTGTTTGAGTACTGTGGTAGAGACAGAAACCTGACTGGAGGGATTCAAACATGGGGTTCACAAAAGATGGGGACGGATTTGAGAGGAGAAAACATGTTCAAGGGCGGCACTGGTGCAGTGGTTAGCACCGCAGCCTCACAGCTCCAGCGACCCGGGTTCAATTCTGGGTACTGCCTGTGTGGAGTTTGCAAGTTCTCCCTGTGTCTGCGTGAGTTTTCTCCGGGTGCTCCGGTTTCCTCCCACAGCCAAAAGACTTGCAGGGTAGTAGGTAAATTGGCCATTATAAATTGCACCTCGTATAGGAAGGTGGTAGGGAAATATAGGGACAGGTGGGGATGTGGTAGGAATAAGGGATTAGTGTGGGATTAGTATAAATGGGTGGTTGATGGTCGGCACAGACTCGGTGGGCCGAAGAGCTTGTTTCAGTGCTGTATCTCTAAACTAAACTAAACTTTGGAGAGAAAAGGAAGGTTGGAGATGAGCGGTAGTTTGCAAAGACAGTCAGGTCAAGGGTTTGTTTTCTGGGGAGGGGGTGATGACGGCAGATTTAAAAGAAGAGAGGAACAACACCTGGAGAGAACCATTAATAATATCAGCTAACATGGGAACCAAAAGGGAAGTTGTGTGGTCAGCAGTTTAGTTTGAATAGGATCAAGGGAGCAAGAGCTGTGTCTCATGGACAAGATGAGCTTGAAGGGGCACAAGGGGGAAATAGGAGAGAAACTAGAGAAAGATGCATGGTCAGGGCCAAGGGACGAGGGAACTTTAGAGGAAGTTTGGCACAATGGGCTAATGCAAGGGAGGGACTCAACAGAGGCAGCTGCTCAGATGGTCCATCAAGAAGTCAATGAGTTCTCACATTTATTGTTGGTGAGGGTGGGTGAAACAGAAGAGAGGGGTTAAGTAAGACAGTTTGCAGTAAAGATAACCTGGGGGTTATCTTTGCATTTCAGGACGATCCTAGAATAGTGAGCAGTTTTAGCAGATGAGAGCAGGACCTGATAGTACTTTATATGGGTCCATCATCTCCTCTTTAAAAGCCACCCATTACCTGATTACATTTCTGCCTGCCAGTCTTTGATTCCAATTTACTCTGGCCAGATAGCTCCTTAATATGCTGAACGTAGCCTTCCTATTCGTTGCTCTTCTCAATTATTGCCTCTTCTAGGTGAGGCCTTTTTCTTAATATGACTACTGGCAACAATGGGAGAAAAAAAATCTATTGTGTGGCTCAGGTGGAACTAGAGAAAGTCTTGAATACAATAGCTCCAAATAGCATGGAGTTCTCAAAGGGAGCTCAAGTGTTTTTTTAATCATAGGAGCAGGAGTAGACCATTCAGCTGCTCAAGCCTGTTCCACCATTCTATTAGAACATGGATGATTTGTCCCTCAACTTCATTTATTACCAGTACCCTCACCCCTCCGTAACCCTTGATATTCTAAGACAACAAAGCTCTATTAGCCTCAGTCTTGAGTTCCTTTTATCTATATCCCTCAACACCCTTACCTAGAAATATATCAGTCTGTATTGAAAATTCCAATCAACTCAGCATTCACAACCTTTTGGAAGATAGAGTTCCAGATTTGCACAACACAGTGGGTGAAAAATGGTTCCCGATTTTATTCCGAAATCGCTTATTTCTAATTTTAAGATTATACCCACTATTATTTTGGAAATGGAACAGTTCCATCAAATACTTTTATCATTTTAAAAATCATGATTACATCTCCAGTTGATAATGGAGTACATAATTGTATGCAAAACTTAAACTAATTAATTTGTAAACTTTCACTGTTTATAAATGAAAGGAAATACATCTGATCGTTATTTTGTTCCCTTTTGGTATATTAGGTGACGTAACAAACTGCAACTATTGGCAACTGTAATGGGGACACAAGTTTGCCTATGATAGCAGCTAGCACAGAAAGACAAGAAACTGTAGCAGTTACCAATAGAAAAAAAATCAAAGCTTTCTGGTGGTCTAATACAGCAACTCTACTCAGCAAATAAAAAGTGAGCTTCCTTACATCTGTATGGCTGTATTTAAAATACACAGTTCTAGGCAATGATATTACATGCAAGAGTTCCCCAGAAGAATCAATCTGTGGTATTTCATGCAGATCTTCTGAACCTGATACAGAATATTGAAGTGCAACTGCAACGCTCCTTAGTTCACAACTTAAACTTTGAGTCTGGTTTAAGCACCAGCAAGGCTTGCTGCTCGAACCATAACTTGATGGTTCAGTTGATTAGACTATTCAGACAGACTACAGAAAAAGTACTCAATGGAGAGTTATTGTAGAATGCACCATTTATTCAAAGAATTAAGATATATGGAGAAGAGTGTTAGAAATATCTTTTCATGTGGCGTAGAATCTGTATTCAAGTACCTGTTCAGTTCTTGGCTTTTAAAATTTGTTCAACTTACAACTTAGATTATTTTCAACTTCTGTTTAGGTTTCTATTTAAAATTCTGTTCAATCTGCAAATGAAATCTATATAAGTACGGGACATTTTAATATATTTTATTAGCTATTTTTGCAAGAGGATTGCCGGCCATTTGGAAAGCAGACAAGAGATTTTTTTTTTTAAAAAGGCCCAACTCAAACCAAAACTAACATTTTGCTCATAGTTCTGGAAGGTAGTTGCAGCTGCATGGCTCAACGTGAAGACAAAAAACTACACCAACACAGTTCAAAAGGCAGTTTGCCTGCGATGCTCTATTCAAATGAAATATATTTTTAGCAGGGGGGGCATTGCATATTTCTATTTTGTTCCACAGATAAACTCCAACTTTGAAATACTTTTTGTTGTAGTTATATTAAATTACAAAGCTAAAACCTCATCATGGCTTTTTGACTTATAACATTAATTTTGGGTCAAGATAGTCCATTTATTTAATTCACCTAAAAGGATTTTCAAGAAAGTAACCAAAAAACTAGTCCAAGTAAGGCCTTTTTTGGGAGGCAGATGATTATGATACAAATACAAGAGAAATTCTTTATTCAGTTCTGTTTGAAGTCAAAGCAATATTTATCCTTTTGCATCTAAAAATATGTAAGCCATTCATGGTTAATAACGTCTCCAGAGGTCCAGACCTCATTGTTATTCTATTGCTATCCTATTGGACATGACCATCTACTTTTTTTTTTATTCATTCATGGGTGTGGGCGTTGCTGGCTAGGCCAGCATTTATTGCCCATCCCTAACTGCCCTTGAGAAGGTGGTGGTGAGCTGCCTTCTTGAACTGCTGCAGTCCATTTGGGGTAGATACACCAACAGTGCTGTTAGGAAGTGAGTTCCAGGATTTTGACCCAGCAACAGTGAAGGAACAGCGATATAGGTCCAAGTCAGGATGGTGTTTGGCTTGGAGGGGAACTTGCAGATGGTGGTGTTCCATGCATCTGCTGCCCTTGTCCTTCTAGGTGGTAGAGGTCACGGGTTTGGAAGGTGCTATCTAAGGTTTTGCAGGGCATCAGGGCTAGTCAGATTACTGCTTCAGTACAGGTCAAATATAAATCAATGAATCAATTGTCATGTGTAAACCCGATAAGACTATTAGACAATTTTGCTGCATTTTCTTAAAAACGTAGCTAATATCTGGAAATACAACTCTAAAAAGTCACACCCTACCTCCTGTAAGGACTCCATTCCATTCTCCCAGTTTCTCCGTCTCCGACGCATCTGCTCTGATGATGCTACCTTCCATGACGGTGCTTCTGATATGACCTTTTTCCTCAACCGAGGATTTCCCCCCACTGTGGTTGACAGGGCCCTCAACCGTGTCCGACCCATTCCCCGCACCTCTACCCTCACCCCTTCCCCTCCCTCCCAGAACCGTGACAGGGTTCCCCTTGTCCTCACTTTTCATCCCACCAGCCTCCATATCCAAAGGATCATCCTCCGCCATTTTCACCACCTCCAGCGTGATGCCACTACCAGTCGCATCTTCCCCTCCCTTCCCCTGTCAGCATTCCGAAGGGATCGTTCCCTCCGCGACACCCTGGTCCACTCCTCCATTACCCCCACCACCTCGTCCCCGTTCCAGGGCACCTTCCCCTGCAATCGCAGGAGGTGTAATACCTGCCCATTTACCTCCTCTCTCCTCACTATCCCAGGCCCCAAACACTCCTTTCAGGTGAAGCAGCGATTTACTTGTACTTCTTTCAATGTAGTATACTGTATTCGCTGCTCACAGTGTGGTCTCCTCTACATTGGGGAGACCAAGCGCAGACTGGGTGACCGCTTTGCAGAACATCTCCGCTCAGTCCGCAAGCAGGACCCTGAGCTTCCGGTTGCTTGCCATTTCAACACTCCCCCCTGCTCTCATGCTCACATCTCTGTCCTGGGATTGCTGCAGTGTTCCAGTGAACATCAACGCAAGCTCGAGGAACAGCATCTCATCTACCGATTAGGTACACTACAGCCTGCCGGACTGAACATTGAGTTCAATAATTTCAGAGCATGACAGCCCCCCATTTTACTTTCATTTTTAGTTATTTTTTCTTCCTTTTGTTAACATTCCTTTTCACATTTTTTACATTTATTTCATTTCATCTTAGTTTGTTCAGTTTGCTTACCCACTGTTTTTTTCAGGTTGTTTTTCTTCAGGTTTGCACTTGCTGCTGTTCAATATTCAGTGTATTCACACCTAATCTGTACTAATGCTTTGTCTTTCAACACACCATTAACATATTGTTTGCCTTTTCTCCGTGACCTTTTGGTCAGCTATGTGGCCTGGTCCAATCTGCACCTTCTCCTTTGTTATCTCTTGCCCCACCCCCACCTCACTTGTTTATAATCTGTGACTTTTCTAATATTTGTCAGTTCCGAAGAAGGGTCACTGACCCGAAATGTTAACTCTGCTTCTCTTTCCACAGATGCTGCCAGACCTGCTGAGTGATTCCAGCATTTCTTGTTTGTTTCTAAAAAGTCATTACACTTTTTAAAGTAAAATTAAACTTTACAATTTTTTTCTACGTTTATTGTACTTTGTACATAACATGAGATTCGAATTTAAGATCAATGACATGCAGTGGGTATTACTGATGCTCTGAATATCATTCACGTTTTCATCTCATACTATCAAGAAAAAACTTAAACTCATGGCTTCACTTGGTAATGGTCAAGGATAAATAATTACCAATTGCCAAATCCAGTGTGTGCAGACCTCCTTTGCATCATCCATAATGAGATGTGACAAATGTACAAAATATTTCCAGTGTAACTAGGCAACTAGATTAAATTATTAATGAAATGATCATCAGTAAAATAATTACCATCTCCCAGACAAGATATCTAATTTTGTTGCAACAATGTAACTGTGGAAGAAATGAGAGCCACACTTGGTCACAATGTTTAAATTGCTTTAAAGAGCTTAATTTCAAAAGGAAAATAACAACATTTTAGCTAGAGATTTATTTTTGAAATACTTGCCATCAACAGGCAGCTTATATTTTTCCTCTCTAGGTTAGACCCATTGGAGCCTAAACTTTAGTTTTTTTTTAAACATTTTTCTCAGTTGTCAAACCAAATATTTATTGAACTTGGTTTAAAAAAATCCCTTTGCACAAAGAATTGGATAAATCCATTATGGTTAGCAAATCAAAACAAATGCATACACTGCAATTTTCTGTAGTAAAGAGAAGCAATGAGTCAAGCTGTCATTCGATGAATGCCGCCCACAATTACTTCATGCTGCCTTATCACTCTAAAAAGGCTAAATCTAAATGTGATCTCCAGAGACATAAGGCTGCAGCATGTTACTTTCATTAAGCATTTTCAGAAGCTTATCGATTTCTTAGTTGAGGGAACAAACAACCTGTGATTGGCTCACAAGCTCATCAATATTATATACTAAAACAGAAGCCGGTTTTATTTAAAGAATCAGCTTCAGAAACAGTCATGATACTCTTCATTGCATACTCTTAACAAAAGGATCAATCGTAAATGACCTAAATACAGAATGCTTTTGGTCTTCAGCAAAGGTAAGATTAATTTATTTTTCTATTGCATCTAGTAGCCAACGATGCACAATTTTTAAATGCTAACAGACAAACTGGTTTACATTAAATGTTAATGTTTCTAACAAATTTCAGTAATAAAATACTGAAAAATTATTTTCTGATTATTTTACTATCCATTATATAAATAAGCTCCAAGTAGTAAATTAAAAAGGATGCCGATACTTTTATCCATAATGTTAATAAAATGAACATTCCTAAAATACAAGTACAATCAAATGTTGCTTCCCAATACAACATTATGCCTGCAAGACAACTGCAATGAGCTTCGGAAACAAGTTGAAGGAGCTACAGTTGACTAACGCCAATTTTAACTGATCTTCAAATGGACAGACATTAAAGCAAGACTTTTTTTTTAATGCATTTTACATATCACATGGATGTTTTCCAGAAAAGAACCTCTACCTCAATTTTATTTGAATGGCATCATCTCTACGCAGCTGAAATGCGAAGCCATATTGTTATTTATATAAATGAATAGAGCTCAGAGTTAAATGCAAATCTACCCTCATTGGATCTGCCACATTAGCTTTGTCCATGTTACATAGTAAAGTAGCAATTCTGGCCCACGCTGTTAATGTTAAATTTTATCATTTAACATTACTACATATTTCTATTTCATTTTATCCTTCATATTTTCAACATTAAGCTTAGTGAATTACCTTTGAATATTGTGTAAACTAATTGTCAATGTCAAATTATTTTTAAACTCTGCATAATTTGCACAAGTGGCACAGTATTAAATAATTTACACTTACAAAATTATTTGTATTCAGATCTGCTGTAATTCATACACTATTTTACCATTTTATCCTTTGCGCATCCTGATTTCATAGCTTTTAAATTGCATTGTTATTCTACTAGAATTATACTTTTATTTTTAGAACTTGCTACTGTATTCCTGCATTTCCTCCCTCCGAACTTACCTCACTATATCCACAGTATCTTCCTCAGTCAGGACAGTATTTTTAACAATGTTGAGATTTTGCAATGTATTCATGTCTCTCCTAAATGACATTATGGTAGGTACACTTGAGTGGTGAGGTTTCTTCTACAGCTAGTTCCCCTTCCTTTCCAAGGACATCTGGCCAAGACTGGCAAACCAGTTTCTTGGCAGCCCCAAGTATAAAGCTCAAGGAAAACCACGATTCAAATTCTTTGAACTGCTGCTTGCTAATTAAAGAGTTTAAACACTCTGGTGTTACAGCTACCTAGTCAGCAAGATAACGTACAGGTCCAACATAATTATACTGAATGGAAATCAAACAAAATTTTTTCCCCCATAAAAAAAAATACACAATCCTTAATCCTGTTAAACAATTCACAAACTTATCTTTTTAAAGTTTAAACTGTTTTCAAAATAAAATAGTCAACGTGTAAAAATGTCATCTAGTAATGGGACATTATATTAGCATGGATTCAACAATCTCTAGTCTGAAAATGTCCACAAGAAATATTAACTGGCAACCTTTGCTGCATCATGTACACAGAACATTATCTGACCAAGTTTGTTTTTTCCTCATTTTTGTAGGAAACATGGAAATTAAACTACTCAGAAGGACTCAATACTAATGAATACACCTAATGACTGCAGCAAAAACTCAAAAATTCCATCACTGATGTCATTCATGTACTACTAATTGCTGTGTGCAAAGTGAATTTCAATATAAAGAACAGCAGCAGAAGTGGGGTCGAATAAATGGCCCAGATTATTTGAAATGATATGGGACATTCTGATGTTAAAGAAGAAACCTAATACAATTTGCAAGTGTTTATCATCTGGTGAGACATTGAAAAGGCATTAAGAATATCAAATACTTTTCTGCTCCTCACTTCTGTTTTATTAAATGTTATAGGAAGCCCCTTGAGGAAATATTTAAAAAATGGAAACAACAGAGAAATGAGAACAGAATCTAGAAAACAGTAATTCAAACAGCTTAATTCCCTGTAACCCAGTCTAGATTTTGTACTACATAAAACTAATTTTGCATCCTAATTATGCAAACTACTTTCAGATGTCATCAGAGAGGAAGAACATTCATACTAAGCAACTGAAGAAAGTCAAAAGGAGTGCAACAGCTGTTATTACTAGAAGTATATAGTTTGTATTTAATACAAAGCATAGTTTAGAACTTTGTTAATAGTGAACATTACCTGAAAGAAAACAAACTAAAAAAAAGATGCTGGAATATGACAGATATGGAAAAGGCACACAACATCCGTGGTGAAAACTCAATTTATATTTCTTCAATGGCTGAAGCACAAATATGTTGGCATTTATGCTATTAACTGCAAAAGTGACCAGAACAGCTTTTCAAAACTTAAATTAAGAGTCTCAAAGTTAAATGGTTACAACGTATGGAATACAAACAGTTGTGCTTTGGATCTAAAATCAGATATCATATTACAACAGCGATGCCAAATGAAGTATTATATTTTAATTTCATGACATTACTTATCAAATCGACTTGAATATGGTAGTTGCTTTAGAAGCTACAGAAAATTCTAGAGAAAAGGTAAGCCACAAAAGGAACAATTTGCTATTAAAAATATACTGCAAAGAAAATTAAATTTGAAATATATTTCCACATTAGATAACCTTTGTACTGTTTCCTTTGGATATGTGCCAAAATAATCCTGAAAGTTAAAAAGCAACATCAGATATCCAACTGTACAACATTTGCGCTCTTTCTGGAATAGATATCCTCCAGAGATCTGTCCCCAGAACATAGAACAGTACTAAGAGAATACGTGAAAATGTACATTGCTCCACTAGACACAATTTTGTTCATGATTAACTTTCATCTATCGTGCACCTAAGGTGCTGAAAGCTGCGGGGCTATGGACCAGGTGCTGGAAGGTGGGATTAGATTGGGTGGATAGTCTATACCGCCGGCACGGACGTGATGGGCTGAATGACCTCATTCTGTGCTGCATTTTGTTCTATGTTCTATCTGTTCTAAAGTATTTAGCCATCTATTTATGGTGCAGACATGATACAGTTCAGGAGTTCACACAGGAAATCACTTTCATACAATGTTATTTCAAGGTCAAATGCATCAAATATAAGTTGTATCTGAAGTTTAAAAGAGTTAATTAATTTTTCAGAAATTTGATGGGACTACTAATTCCAGCAAGGTTTATTAGTTCAGGCAGTTGTGTTTCACAGCATTCAGATTGTGCTGAAGGACACATCAAAATATTCATGTTAGTTCTAGGCTATTTTCTGTTCTATAGGCAATCCACTCAAGTGCCAGCTGTAGATTCCCAATGTAGCACTGATTCGCCCCAACAAATATACCTCAGCAAATTGGCACTATCCTCTCCTACTCTCAACCTCGATGCATGAAAGAGCAAAGGAATGCTGCTGGAAGGGAGGGCTATTCCAACCTCCCTTGCACTCAAAGTAATCCAACACCTAAAAGTGATAAAATATGCCAACTTCCAAACAACAACCACTTCTAATTATGTCGTGCCTTTAATGTAGTAAATTGTCCCAAGGGAATTTACAGGAGCATTATCAAACAAAACTTGGCACCAAGCCACATAAGGAGATATTAGGACTAATGACCAGAAGCTTGGTCAAAGAGGTAAGTTTGAAGGAGCATCTTAAAAGAGGAGAGAGAGAGGAGCAGAGAGGTTTAGGGAGAGAATTCCAGAGCTTCAGGCCTTGGCAGCTAAAAGCACAGCCATCAACATTGGGGTGATTAAAATGCTTGAGAATTGGCACAGAACTGGTATCTTGGAGAGTTGTGGGGCTGGAGGAGATCGGAGATAGGGAGGGGCAAGGCCATGGAGGGATTTGAAAACAAAATGAACATACACAAAAGATTGAGATAGTTTAACTCCCAGAAACATTGCAGATTTTTCTGGCAGCAGAAATGAGGCTAGCTAGGAGGAGAAACTTAAAAACACTTGGGGCAAGAGGAGCAAATTTAAGTGACGCTGAAATCGGAGGAATATATATTTGTTTGGAGGGAACATAAAAAGGCATGCATGTTAATCACAAAACGTGGAGCAAAGGAGATTAGAATTCCAGATCAGAGCTATGGAGTTGAATGGAAAGAAAAAACGTTGGCCCAGATTTTGCAGTTGTAACAACGGCAAAATTGTCAGTGTTCGCCGTCATTCCAAGTGTGAAACTGACAGCAACTCTGGCATGCGCACATGCACAATTAAACACAAAAATCCAGAAGTTGCTGTCAATGATTCCCTGCTCCTCCACAGGTGGTGCTGTTAAAGTCCCTGTAGACAGCAACCTTTTAGAAATCACTGAACTGATCAGAATTTCCTCTTTATGCTGTAATATCATTGTTTAAAAAAAGCAAAAAATTATACCTTGTTAATGAGATGCAACTAGGTTATTAACAGCATACAAAGTCATCAGCATTGAAGAACCTCACTGACCTGGAAAACTAATTTTATATTGGTGAAATGTCGAATTATTCCATTACGATAAAAAATTACATAGTTTTAACATAAAAATATTGTGTTTTAAAGTTTATGATATTTCAGCTTCGAATGTGTATGTCCCAATCTTTACTTCACTCTAAATTTTATAAAAAGTAATGTATGATCAGTACATTTTACTTCCTCGTTTGTTCTCAGAGAATTTGTCAATGTGATTGGCTGCTTACCCGGCTGGATGAAATCATTTTAGCTGGATATCTTAAGATTCCCTCAACCTGGTGCCAGATTCAATTAACATGAGAAAAGTGGAAAGCCACACCACAGAGATCGCTAGATCTTTGTGGGCATCATTTTTCGAGGGCAGTGACTAGCCCCGTCACTTCGTCGCTGACTGCAAAAATCAGACCACTGAATAGACACATTGTGTCTTGTTTTTCCCAAGCCATATCCCACCTTTTCTTTCAATATTAACTTATGAATACATATCATACATAAAAGGAGCAACAGGAGGAGATTGGATTAGAACTAAGGGATTTAATTAGGAAAATTAAAAATAGATGGTGTACACTTATTCATTCACACAAACCATGCAGCCACACACAAAACTTTGTAAGCACTTGTCTGAGACTATTTTTCACACCAAGCTAAATAGCACTTTTTGCCTCTTTGCCTTGATTAACTGTTAATATATACCTGTGCCCAATTCAAATGTTAAGCTTTAGCAATACTTAGTGTAGAAAATATTGAGTTAATACAAGCAAATCACAATGTTAATTTCTTTCCCATTCTTCCAGTATAATTACAAGATCCTTTCAGTGAAAAGGTAATAAGTATTCCTGATTAATGAGCAGCACTGCATCTTCCAACCTATATGTTGCTATCGAGATCTGGTCAGTAGAGGGCAGCAATACAACACCCTTAAACATTATTACCACAATTTTAAAATATTTGCTATATTTCCCACAGTTGCTTATATAAATTTATTTAGTTCCAGTAGGTGCTACTGGGTGGCAATAAAGGGCAGGATCCCTCATCAATTTTTCTTCTTTCCAACCCAGTGACTAAACATGGTCACCACTACAGAGATCAACTAACCTAGGACCCAGCAGGTTTGCATGGCTCAGGGAATCTAAGGTGGTGCATTTAACCACTTAGGCATCAAAAGAGTTGTCTAGAGGACCATTTTACAATGAAAAAATTAGCCATGTTTAAATAAATGTTTTAAGAATCTGTATCTTGTAAATTTAACCAGATACGTAAAGTTAGAAATGGACAGTGCAAATTCCCCTTCCAGAGGAAACGTGTAATATCAAGTGTTCATACTAAAGGAGTACTCAATTTAAATCACAAAAATGACAAGTGTGCACTCCATGGAAAATGACACGAACAGTATCTTTCCCATTTAAGAAACCAATCACGTATCAGAGCTAGGAAACTTTAGGATTGCTCACATTTACATCTGGAACCTTACTAAAATAATGCACTTGATTCACTGATTTGTATGTTAATCAAAAGAGCACCCTAAAATATTAAACAAATATTTTTTTCATGTTTCTATAAAAGCCGGAACTAAAACTTAACATTTGAATTGGGCGCAGGTATATATTAACACAGTTAATCAAGGCAAAGAAGCAAAAAGTGCTGTTTGGTTTGGTGTGAAAAATAGTCTCAGACAAGTGCTTACAAAGTTTTGTGTGTGAATGAATAAATGTACACAATCATCTATTTTTAATTTTCCTAATTAAATTGAACAGCTGAAATGCTATCTACAGCGAGTTGTTAAACAGTCCAGACAGAATATCATACAACAACTTGTATTCATAGCATGCCTTCAACATAATACAATATCCCAAGGCGCTTACATGCTTATATAAAAGAGCAAAATGCTGCAGATGCTGAAACTCTGAAATGAGAACAGAAAATGCCGGAAATACTCAGTAGGTCTGCCAGCATTTGTGGAGAGAGAAACAGAGTTAATACTTCAGGTCTGTGACCTTTCTTCATCTTCTGATGAAAGGTCAGACTTGAAGCATTAACTGTTTCTCTTTCCACAGATGCTGGGAGATCTGAATACTTCCAGCACTTTCTGCACATACATGCTTTCCCTGCTATTGCATTCAGAATGTACATTCTAATTGGAGGAGAGTTGTTCAGACATTAAGCATAATTTAGCAATGAGTGTCATTTTTTTCCCTTGCAGAGCTCTTCACCTTGAATTCACAACTCTTAAATTTTCATTACAATGCAATGGTAGAGGGTAGGCAAAAGTTAGAGAAATGCTTACCCAGTGCTGACAAATTGCATTTTACCGAATATTTATTTTTGAGGGAGGAGAGGAAGTCCATCTCTAAATGTGTAATATGACCTGTATAACGGCTATAATTATTCATATAAATTATTGCACGTAAATTTCAATCATGGTATCTTACAGATATGAGTTTTGCATTATAAGTAAATTTAATGGATATGTTTTGAAAATAATTGACTTTAGATATTCATCATTGTGTATATATCTAAAGTATATGTGATTATTAAATTGTACAGATTATGAATTCCTTAGGTAATTCCATCAGAAACAAACCTCTGCTTTAAACCTAAGCCGCCCTCTTAAATTCATCAAGTTTTAGATCAAGTGATCTGGAGCTAGATATCAAGTATTATTGGTCATCTCTCTCCAATTTAAAAGCCATACCATCACAGCAGAAACACTCAAATTGCATGATTCTGAACCAAAGATGAGAAAATTGCATGTATATGGTCAAAAAGAAAGTGGAAGAAAGATTTTTGTAGTCATGCTTCATAGCAGTATTAAAAAAATAGAATTTAATGCTCTTGTTTACATTTTTAGGATTGATCAACATCATCACCTACAAAGAATGCATCTTTATCCTATTTAACAACTCATCATGCAGTCAGACATCAATTTGACAGTTCGAGATGAGATCCATAATATCAACGGTAATGCATATTGGACTCATCCCTACCCAGCAAGTTTTCAGGCATCCCTTACTGGACTTTTCATACTAGAAATTGTGTTAGGACTCAGCAGCAACTTAACAGTATTGGCACTTTACTGTATGAAGTCAAACCTGATTAATTCAGTTAGTAATATTATCACTATGAACTTGCACATACTGGATGCCGTTATATGTGTTGGATGCATTCCCCTTACCATAACTGTCACTCTTGTTTCACTGGAGAGCAAAACAGCTTTAATTTGCAATTTTCATGAAGCCTGTATTTCTTTTGCGAGTGTAGCAACTGCAGTAAATATTCTTGCAATCACACTGGATCGATATGACATTTCAGTTAAGCCAGCCAATCGGATTTTGACTATGGGAAGAGCAATAATGTTACTAACATCACTGTGGATTGTGTCCTTTTCCGCATTTACAATTCCTTTCATTGAAGTCAGTTTTGTTGGTCTACAAGGCAATGAAAATACCTGGCAAAATAATACACTCTTATGCATTGGTGTAAATGAATACCACCAAGAATTGGGAATATATTATCACATACTAATTCAGATTCCCATCTTTCTTTTCACTGCTATTGTAATGTTGATAACCTACTGCAAAATAGTTCAAGCCTTGAACATCAGAATAGGCTCGCGATTTTCAACTAGGCAGAAAAAAGCAAAGGAAAAAAAGACTATACCACTAACCATACAACATGAGAATACTGATCAATCAGATAGTAACAGAGGACACAATGTAACACTAGGAGTAAGAACTTCGGTCTCTGTAATAATTGCCCTAAGAAGAGTCGTTAAGCGCCATCGTGAAAAGCGGGAACGACAAAAAAGGGTTTTCCGAATGTCCCTTTTAATTATTTCAACATTTCTCATTTGCTGGACACCTATATCAATTTTAAATACTGTTATAATATATAACGGTCTAAATGGTGTAATGGTAAAATTAAGACTGTGCTTTCTAATCATGGCTTATGGAACAACCATATTCCATCCTCTACTATATGCATTTGCAAGGCAGAAATTCCAAAAGGTCCTCAAAAAGAAAATGAAAAAGAAAGCGGTCTCAACTGTTGAGACTGCTCCCAACCCTAACAATCCAGGAATCCACGATTCCTGGCTAGATCCCAAAAGAAACAAAAAAGATAATTTTCAATAAAAAATAAATTTAGATAAAAATGCCTGCATCAGAGATTGAAAGCAACTAATATGTATCAACAGCTCATCAGATACTGAGAAGAAAGTAAGTTGCAGTTATTGTAAAACCCATAAATAAGAATTTTACATGAATGTGTACAGACTATACTGACCCAAAGTACCAAGTCCATTAGAAAACAAAAACTATCTGCTGCAGATGCAAATATGTTATCTGACTATAATAAATGTTGAGACAGTCAGCTTTACTCATTATTCCAGTTAACAAAAACGATTTGCCCTGTCTATCTAAAATAGGCTCACACCATTATAAATTAAACCATTTTAGACTGTATTCTTTCATTTCAAAAACAATGTACAATCTTCCTTGAAAACTGCAATTGTAAATAATGTAGAAGTACTGCAAGCACAATGGTTCAAAGCCAAGTGTAGAGCGAAAGAAAAAATTGGAAAGAAACACCTTAAAAAGTAATGTCCTGACTGAGATTCAGCTTAACAGTTTTATTTGCAATGGTTCAATTAGCAAATATTCTTGCCTCTCAATTAGAAGTTTATGGGGTCAAGTCCCATTTACAGCAATACTGAGGGAGGTGCCATTAAACAAAGCTCCGATTTACCTGTTTTAGTAAATCAGATAATGTTAAAGATCGCATCCTACTGTTCAAAGGGCAAAAAGAGTTCTTTAGTATTCTGGCTTTCATTACTTCATCAACCAAGACTGCAAAGCAGCTAGACTAGTCATTCCTCTCTGTGCTGTTTGCGGGATATTAATGTAAGCAAAATGACAGCCATGTTTCCCTGCATAGTCATCACTGCACTTCAAAGGAACCCATTGCATATGAAGGGCCGAGACATTCCTGAAATACGACATGACTGAGATTAGTACTAAAAAAGTGAATTGAATGATGGAAAAGAATTCCAGAGTTGATTATTCATTGAATTTAAAAACTGCCTTGCTGGGTATATCAAAGCTACTACTCTGAGGAATGTTCAATTATAAAAGTTAGTATGTGTAAATTTATACAGTAATATATAATATACAATACTCTCTAGCAGATCGCCCATAACTCACTCCTGGTGAGTTAGAGAATTCACTGTTTTAGAAAGATAGACTTGTTTATGCTGTGTAATGCATAATTCATTAGCAGAGCCATGGATTTAAAGTCCGTGAATAAGTCAAATTCTGTCCTTAATACATGGTAGGCTGAGATTTGTACCAGTGCTTGGGGAATTGAATTCTACGATTGTCCATGTTTTTGTGGCAAAAGTAAATGAATTACTTTTGATTATTATTTTATGTTGTTTAATCCACAAAGAACACAATACACAGGAAAACGGTAGGCAACATTTTACAGCAAACTGAAAGCACCTACACATTGTACAGTCAGGAAATACAGTACTAAATCACATTTCATGCTGAAAATCAGCTTTATGCTATGAACTGAGCGAGTGGCCTGGGAGTGCGTCAGGGCTGCCTTCCTGTCAGGAATAAGTTATCTGGGCTAACAAAAAGAATTGCTTTGGGAGGCACAGATAAGAATGGGCCTGAATATGCTGGAGGAGCCTGATGGTTGGAAATATGTCACAGCAGGTCAGTTGGGCAGAGAATAGGTCACAGTAAATCACAATGGGACATAGATAGAGGTTAAGTTTCAAGGGTGAAACTAATAGTTCTTGGCCAGTTTTATGCATTTGTTTAAAATTTATAATTAAGAGACAGAAAAATATGAAAAGAGTGGGCATCATAAAGCATATGGACAGGAAATGCATGCAATTATACCACTTTTAACATAAGACAGATGCATTATAAAGTCTGATGATAAATGTTATATGACGTAATGCATAACTAGTTATCGTGCTCCTGATGTGGAGCTGTTGTCTCTTTAAGGCCACAAAATCTAATTATGTTCACTAAGTCTAGCCTCAGGCAGACTCTAATTGCTTGGTGATGCAACTGTGTGGATGAGATCAGAGATCAATTAATTGCCTACAAGCTGAAAGTCAGAACCCAGGATGGAATCTCTGTCTTTTTCTTTTTATAAAGATTGTACAGAAAATTGTCTGCATGCTCCCAATGATATCTTTTTAAAACGGATAGTTGAAGGAATTTATTTATGAGCTAATCAGCTGCAAAAAAGTGCCTAGAATAAGTTCACCTATAACTGTGATAAAGAAGTGCAATGTGATGGACATACCGACTTAGTTTTTAAACTTTTTGTGAAAAAATAGTGAACATCACCTGGAATGATCATACAGGTGTAGCAATCAAATTGTACATTACAAACTGATATGGAATGAAGCCTGCGCTTTTTAAACCATTTGGGGTGATTAGTACAAACCAGAGCGCTAATCATTCTCCAGGACTGCTTATTGTGCTTCCACAATGGAGAATGTCACAAGTGATCAACGTACAATTTCATTAAACAAAGCAGCAAACTTTAAAGTGGCACTTACTCACCATGGCAACTGAGCCATGTTCTTTTTATACATTTTGCAGAAAAATGCAAATTTTGCAAGAATTAGCAATAATGCCTCAAATCAGTCAGGAGACAGATTACAGGTGTTTTACATGGGTAAAGCGTTGCATGAAGTCAATTTAAAAAAAAATCTTCCCAGCAGCCAGCTTTAACAAATCTAGTAGCTGACTGTAGAGTTGCTGCTGGCAAAGCCCATCCACTGCAAGCTATTGGCTCTCACACACCATTTAAACTCTAAATAAAAGCAACTTTTACTCTTTAGGTGAAGTTCCCAAATGCAACCTTAGCAAGGGGATGGCAGTGGCATAGTGGTAATGTCACTGGACGAGTAATCCAGAGTCCTAGACTAACTACAATCAGTGCTTCTCCATTTGAATTCAATTAATAAATCTAAAAGCTATGTCTAATGTCTGTTGTAAAAACCCATCTAGCTCACTAATGCCCTTTAGGGAAGGAAATCTACCGTCCTTACCTGGTCTGGCTTACACGTAACTCCTGACCCACAGCAACGTGGTTGACTATTATAAAAGCAAAATACTGCGGATGCTGGAAATCTGAAATGCTGGAACCACTCAGGTCTGGCAGCATCTGTGGAAAGAGACTATTAAATGGGCTAGCAAGGCACTCAGCTGTATCAAACTGCTACAAAGTCTAAGAAAAGGAATGAAACTGGACGGACCATCAAGCTAGCACGGGAAATGACAACAGCAAACGCAGCCCTGTCAACCATGCAAAGTCCTCTTTACCAACATCTGGGGGCTTGTGCCAAAATTGGGAGAGCAGTCCCACAGACTAGTCAAGCAACAGCCTGAAATAGTCACACTCGTAGAATCATACTTTACAGACAATGCCCCAGACACCACCACCCCCCCTGGGTATGTGCTGTCCGACTGGCAGGACAGACCCACCAGAGGTGGCAGCAAAGTAGCACACAGTTGGGAGGAAATTGCCCTGGGAGTCCTCAACATTGGCTCCAGTCTCATGGCATCAGGTCAATCATGGGCAAGGATCATCACCTCGGCTGACGAATCAGTGTGTCTCCATGTTGAACTCCAATTGGAAGCAGCACTGATGGTAGCAAAGGCACGAAATGTACTCTGGGTGGGGATTTTAACGTCCATCACAAAGAGTGGCTCAGCAATACCACGACTGACCGAGCTGGGTCTGCAGCAGGTGGTGAGGAAACCAACGAGAAGGAAAAACCTACTTGACCTTGCCCTCACCAACCTATTGCAGATGCATCTGTCCATGACAGTACTGGTAGGAGTGACCACCGTACAGTCCTCGTGCAGATGAAGTCTCATTTTCACATTGAGAATATCCACCAGCGTGTTGTGTGGCACTACCACCATGCTAAGTGGGATAGATTTTGAACAGATCTAGCAACTCAAAACTGGGCATCCAAGAGGCACCGCAGGCAATAAGCAGCAGCAGAATTGTATTCAAGTACAATCTGTAACGTCGTAGCCCGGCATATCCCTCACTCTACCATTACCATCGAGCCTGGTTGAATGAAGAGTGCAGGATAGCATGCCAGGAGCAGCACCAGGCATACCTCAAAATGAGGGGTCAGCCTGGTGAAGCTACAACACAGGACTACTTGTATGCCAAACAGCGGACGCAGCTGAGCGATCCCACGACCAACAGATCAAATCTAAGCTCTGCAGTTGTGTCACATCCAATCACGAATGGTGGACAATTAAACAACAGGAGGAGGCGGCTCCACAAATATGCCCATCCTCAATGACTGAGGAACCCGGCACATTAGTGCAAAAGATAAGGCTGAAGCATTTGCATCTATCTTCAGTCAGAAATGCCGAGTGGATGATCCATCTTGGCCTCCTCCTGAGGTCCTCAGCATCACAGATGCCAGCCTTCAGCCAATCCAATTCATTCCATGCGATATCAAGAAACGGCTGAAGACACTAGATACTGCAAAAACTATGGGCCCAGACAATATTCCGGCCATAGAGCTAACCGCACCCCTAGCCAAACTGTTTCAGTACAACTACAACACTGGCAACTACCCGGCAATGCGGAACATTGCCCAAGTATGTCCTGTACGCAAAAAGCAGAACAAAGCCAACCTGGCCAATTACGGCTCTATCGGTCCACTCTCAATTATCAACAAAGTGATGGAAGGGGACAGTGCTATCAAGCAGCATTTGCTCAGTAATGACCTGCTCACTGATGCTCAGTATGGGATCTGCCAAGGACACTCAGCTCCTGACCTCATTACAGCCTTGGTTCAAACATGTACAAAGTAGCTGAACACAAGAGGTGAGGTGAGAGAGACTGCCTTGACATCAAGGCAGCATTTGATTGAGTTATGACAACAAGGAGCTTTAGCAAAACTGGAGTCAATAGGAACTGGGGGAAAACTCTCCACTGCTTAGTCATAGCTAGCACAAAAGGAAGATCATTGTGGTTGTTGAAAGTCAATCATCTCAGTCCCAAGACATCACTGCAGGAGCTCCTCAGGGTAGTGTCCTCGGCCAAACAATCTTCAGCTGCTTCATCAATGACCTTCCCTCAATAAGGTCAGAAGTGGGGATGTTTGATAATGTTGCACAATGTTCAGTACAATTCGCGACTCCTCAGATACTGAAGCAAACCATGCCTAGATGCAGCAAGACCTAGACAACATCCAAGCTTGGGCTGATAACTGGCAAGTAACAGTCACGCCACACAAGTGCCAGACAATGACCATCGCCAACGAGAGAATGTAACCATCTTCCCTTGACGTTCAATGGTATTCAATGGGGGAGGGGGGAGGCGAGAGACTGTTGAAAATGCCAACTGGAGTTCCTTTTGGCGTTTACTGTTTCTAATTCTAGATTATGCGGATGGTGTCAAGCAGCATAAAAGGTCACAGACCTGAAACATTAACTCAGTTTCCCTCTCCACAGCTGCTGCCAGACCTGCAGTCTATTTTCAGCACCTTTTAATTTCAGATTTCCAGCATCTGTAGTACTTTGCTTTTATCATAGTAAATAAATTATACTTTTTAAATTGTTAAAATAATTAAATTTTTGAAAACTAAAAAGTTGTAACTTTTTTAAAAAGGATATAGAATACTTTACAATGATCATTTTTATGAATGATAAGCAGAGATCCTGCAAGAGGATAGATAGCAAGATACACTGATAATTGGTCGTCGCTATACCCAAATACCACCTTTTTAATCTTTTTAACTGATGTAACTTACATTTATGCAAAATCAGTGCAACCAATTCAATGATGGCTAGCCTCTGGCTCAGTACTGCTACAGATGGAAAAGACTTCCATCAAAGCTAGAAAGGGCTGCATTTATTTATTTGAAGAATTGGATGAATATCTAGTTATTAAAAATGATTCAAGGTTAAAGAGATAGTAGCGAGAACATAGTCAAATGCCTATAGAGCATTATGACTGCCCATATGCATGGCATTTCAGGAAGGAGGGATTTTAGCTACATGTTAGGTTGGTTATTCTCCTTGCAGCAAAGGAAATTGAGGGGAGATTTGTTAGAGGTGTACACGAATATGACAGGTTTAGATAAGGTAGACAAAGAAAAGCTGTTCCCATTAGATGACATAAGGACTAGGGGACACAGATTTAAGGTTTTGTGCAAGAGATATAGGGGCAATGTGATGTAATGAGCAGCCCACAAAGGTGGTGGAAGCGAAGACAATGATATCAAAAGGAAATTGGATAGCCATGCGAAGGAAATGAACTTGCAGGGCTACAGGGATCGAGTGGGCCTGACTGGATAGCTCCATGGAGAGCTTGCATGGACTCGATGGGCCAAATGGCCGCCTTCTGTGCCATAAATCACTGATTGTGTATGAACCTGTTTACACTGCGACCGGTAATGACTTGGAACGCTGCTTCCACCACCCTCATAGGCAGCAAAACGATGAATGATTTCAAAATGAAACTGGATGGGCACTTAAGGGGAAAATGAACTTGCAGGGGTACGGGGAGAGAACATAAAAACATAAGAAATAGAGCAGGAGTAGGCCATTCAGCCCCTCAAGCCTTCCGCACCATTCAATAAGATCATGGCTGATCTGCCCCAGATCTCAACTTCTCTTTCGTGCCAGCTCCTCACAGCCCTCAACTCCCCGATATTTCAAAAATCTATCTACCTCCTCTTTGTGATCTAGCCTCCACAACTCTCTAGGGTAGAGAATTCCAGACATTCACGACCCTCTGAAAGAAGAAATTCCTTCGCATCTCAGTTCTAAATGAGTGTCCCCTTATTCTGTAATTATGTCCCCGAGTTCGAGATTCCCCCACTAGTAGAAACATCTTCTCAACATCTACCCTGTCAAGCCCCTTCAGAATCTCGTACGTTTCAATAAGATCACCCTCATTCTTCTAAACTCTAATAAATAAAAGGACTGATCCTTGTGGCACTCCAATAGTCACGTCTTTCCATCTTGAAAAAGACCCATTAATCCCGACACTCTGTCTTCTGTGTGTTAACCAATCCTCAATTTACCCCCAATACCATGAGCTCCTATCTTGTGCAATAATCCTTTATGTGGCACCTTATCGAATGCCTACTGGAAATCTAAATACATTACATCTACCGGTTCCCCTTTATCAACTCTGCTTGTTACAACCTCAAAGAACTCTAGCAAATTTGTCAAACATGATTTCCCTTTCACAAAACCATGTTGACTGTTTGATTGCATTAAGCTTTCCTAAATGTCCTGCTATTTCTTCCTTAATAATGGACTCTAGCATTTTCCCAACGACTGATGTTAGGTTGACTGGCCTATAGTTTCCTGCTTTTTGTCTTCCTCCCTTCTTGAACAGGGGCGTCACATTAGCAGTTTTCCAATCCACTGGGAGTCTCCCGGAATCCAGTGAGTTCTGGAATATTTTGACCAATGCCTCCACTATCTCTGCAGCCACTTCCTTTAAAACCCTTGGATGTAGGCCATCAGGTCCTGGTGACTTGTCTGCCTTCGGTCCCATTAGTATGTCACTTTGCCCCTCGTGATAAAGACTATTACAAGATCATTCCTCCCATTAGCTCCTTGCTTATCTAATATCTGTGGGATTTTTATAGTGTCCTCCATCGTGAAGACCGATGCAAAATATTGCTTTAAATTACCTGCCAGTTCCCTGTTCCCAGTTATCAATTTTCCAGTCGCATCCTCCGAGGGTCCCACCCTCACTTTAGATACTCTCTTTTTATATACCTGTAGAACCTCTTGCTGTTTGTTTTTATATTTCTTGCCAATCTAATTTCATAATCAATTTTTTCCCGCTTTATGCTGGCTCCTAAAAAATTTCCAATCCTCTGGCCAACCACTAGTTTTCGGCACTTTGTATGCCTTAGTTTTTGATTGGATACTCTCCTTGACCACGTTTGTTAACCACAAGTGGTTCATCCTTCTCATCGAGCCCTTCCTTTTGGACTGCAATAAATTTTTGCTCAACGTTATGAAATATCTGACCAGGGAATGGGACTGACTGGGTTTCTCTCCAGAGATCCAGCATGACTCGATGGGCCAAATAGATTCCTTCTGTACCATAATGATTGATATAAATAGTACCAAACACAAGACTAGAGAAATATTGAAGGGAAAGGGTAAATATAGACTTTATATGTAAAACCTGAAATTCATTGAAAGAATGAAAATTGTCACCCCTTCAGTAAGAATTCAAACATTTTCCTCATTTGTTCAACCAATACATGCAATTAGGATTAGATCAAAATAATACAATAACTTGTAATAGGATTCGGGAAATCTAATTGTTTGCACCTCCTTGGAGCACACTAGTGCCCAGAGGCCTGTCAGATTAATTCGTAGTGAAATTCAGTGATTTACTCCATAGTGCTGCCTTATAAAAGTTTCAAAGGAAATCACTGCACCTTGGCCTGTAAAGAGACATATAGATTTGAAGGAGAAGTTGCTCAATGTGAGAACAGGTTCAGCCAGGCGGAGGAGGGTGGTGGAGGATGGGGACTGGTTGGGCCTCCTGCTTCAAGGAAGAAGCAGAGAGCTCTGACCATCCTGGTGGGGGATGGAGGTGCAGAGGGATTTTTTTTATATTCATTCATGGGATGGGGCGTCGGTGGCTAGGCCAGCATTTATTGCCCATCCCTAGTTGCCCTTGAGAAGGTGGCGGTGAGCTGCCTTCTTGAACCGCTGCAGTCCATGTGAGGTAGGTACACCCACAATGCTGTTAGGAAGGGAGTTCCAGGATTTTGACCCAGCGACAGTGAAGGAACAGCGATATAGTTCCAAGTCAGGATGGTGTGTGACTTGGAGGGGAACTTGTAAGTGGTGGTCTGCCCATGCATTTGCTGCCTTTGTCTTTTTGGTAGAGGTCACGAGTTTGGAAAGTGCTGTTTAAGGAGCCTTGGTGCGTTGCTGCAGTGCACCTTGTAGACGGTACACTGCTGCCACTGCACGTCAGTGGTGGAGGGAGTGAATGTTTGTGGATGGTGTGCCAATCAAGCGGGCTGCTTTGCCCTGGATGGCGTCAAGCTTCTTAAGTGTTGTTGGAGCTGCACCCATCCAGGCAAGTGGAGAGTATTCCATCACACTCCTGACTTGTGCCTTGTCGATGCTGGACAGGCTTTGGGGAGTCAGGTGGTGAGTTACTCACCTCAGGATTCCTAGCTTCTGACTTGCTCTTGTAGCCGCGGTATTTATATGTTTATTCCAGTTCAGTTTTTGGTCAATGGCAGCCCCTAGGATGTTGACAGTGGGGGATTCAGCGATGGTAATGCCATTGAATGACAAGGAGAGATGGTTAGATTCTCTCTTGTTGGAGATGGTCATTGCCTGTTACTTGCGTAGCGCAAATGTTACTTGCCACTTATCAGCCCAAGCCTGGATATTGTCCAGGTCTTGCTGCATTTCTACACGGACTGCTTCAGTATCTGAGTCGTCGCAAATGGTGCTGAACATTGCACAATCAGCAGCGAACATCCCCACTTCTGACCTAATGATTGAAGGCAGGTCATTGATGAAACAGCTGAAGATGGTTGGGCTTAGGACACTACCCTGAGGAACTCCTGCAGTGATGTCCTTGAGCTCAGAAGATTGACCTCCAACAACCACAACCATCTTCCTTTCTGCCACGTATGACTCCAGCCAGCAGAGAGTTTTGCCCGATTCCCATTGACTTCAGTTTTGCCAGGGCTCCTTGATGCCATACTCGGTCAAATGCTGCCTTGATGTCAAGGGCAGTCACTCTCACCTCTGGAGTTCAGCACTTTTGTCCATGTTTGAACCAAGGCTGTAATGAGGTCTGGAGCTGAGCAGGTTATTGCTAAGCAAGTGCTGCTTGATGGCACTGTTGATGACACCTTCCATCACTTTGCTGATGATTGAGAGTAGACTGATGGGGAGGTAATTGGCTGGGTTGGCCTTGTCCTGCTTTGTGTGCACAGGACATAGCTGGGCAATTTTCCACATTGCCAGATAGATGCCAGTGTTGTAGCTGTAAATGGAACAGCTTGGCTAGGGACACAGCAAGTTCTTGAGCACAGGTCTTCAGTACTATTGCTGGAATATCGTCAGGACCCATAGCCTTTGCAGTATTCTGTGCTTTCAGTCGTTTCTTGATATCATGCAGAGTGAATTGAATTGGCTGAAGTCTGGCATCTGTGATGCTGGGGACTGCAGGAGGAGGCCGAGATTAATCATCAATTCGGCACTTCTGGCTGAAGATTGTTGCAAATGCTTCAGCCTGATCTTTCACACATGTGCTGGGCTCCCCCATCATTGAGGATGGGGATATTTGTGGAGCCACCTCCTCCAGTTAGTTGTTTAATTGTGCACCACCATTCACGGCTGGATATGGCAGGACTACACAGCTTAGATCTGATCTGTTGGTTATTGAATCGCTTAACTCTGTCGATTGCATGCTGTTGTAGCTTCACCAGGTTGACACCTCATTTTGAATAATGCCTGGTGCTGCTCCTGGCATGCCTTCTGGCACTCTTCATTGAACCAGGGTTGGTCTCCTGGCTTGATAGTAATGGTAGAGTGGGGGACATGCCGGGCCATGAAGTCACAGATTTGGTGGAGTACAATTCTGCTGCTGCTGATAGTCCACAGCAACTCATGGATGCCCAGTTTTGTATTGTTAGAGCTGTTCCAAATCTATCCCATTTAGCACGGTGATAGTGCCACACAGCATGATGGACGGTATCCTCAATGTGAAGGCGGGACTTCGTCTCCACACGGACTGGATGTGCATGGTAAAAAGGAGATGGTTAAGGCCCGGGAAATGTTCAATGGAATCGCACTTCTGGACTTAACATTGAGTTCAACAATTTTCGATCATAACCTCAGCCCATTATTTTTTTTTTTGTTGGTTTGGTCTTTACTCTGGTTTCTTTCTTAATTCCTTAACTTTGCATTCAGTAGGCAGCTTTCCTACTATTCACACCACTTCTAGAAACATCAAGAGTCATACAATGCAAAAGAAAAACTCATTCATATCGCACCTTGCACGACCATAGCACATCTCATAGTGCTTTTCAGCCAATTAAGTACTTTTGATGTTTGATTACTGTTGTAATGTAGAAAGCACAGCAGCCAATTTGCACACAGCAAGCTCCCACAGACTGCAATGTTAAAATGATCAGATAATCTGTTTTTGAGATGTTGATTGAGGAATAAACATTGGCCAGGACATCAGGGATAACCCCCCTGCTCTTCTTCAAAAGTTTTAGCCAGCAATAGAGAATCAGAATTACCGCAGTTACTCTTAGGTGAATTATATGAAAGGTTGTAAGTTTCATGTACAAGTTCCTATTCTAATCTTGTAACAATAAACTAATATTCACAATGGTTTGACATGGTCAGTAAATCACAAGTCAATTCAAATACTTTTCCACAAAGATTAAGAGGGCAAATCTGTCCCTAATTTGAACCATTACTGTTTAACTGCAGAATTGCACCCAATGGTTCAAGATTCAATTCTAACTTCCCCAACTCAACATAGCAAAAGGCAAAGAAGGAACAACCTTGTCAGAGAGAGTCATTTATACACAGAAGGAGGCCAGTCAGCCTATCGAGTGTGATAAGATAGCACCTACTGCATCCTGAGGATGTTCCAAAGTGCTCCACAGCCAATTAATTACTTATTAACTGTGATCCCTGAATGGTAATAAATGTTACGGCCAATTGTCCAGTATACAGAAAATGTGATCAACAGCCAGAGAATCTGTTTTGGTGGTGTTTTTCAAACATGAATGTTGGCTAGGAGACTGGCAGAAATCCTTGTTCTTCTTTAAATAGTGGGATCTTTTACACCCACCAGAACAGGTAGATGAGGCCTCCATTTAGCAAAAATGGCACTTCTAGCAATGCAGCATTTCTTCAGTACTATAATGAAGTCAGCCTAGATTAAACTTTAGAGCTTGAACACAATCTTCCAAATCAGTGGCCAAACTAAGCTTTCACAGAGCCAAACCAACAGGCATGTAAAGCCATTGTAATATAGTATTTGCCTCCTTTTAAACTCATTTCTGACATCAAATTAAACTACATCCCCTGATCAGACACAATATATAAACTTTGGGAGCCAAAGAATTGAAGATGCTTTCTACAGTTGTTCTTTTTACAAGCCATATCTGGTGAAAAACTACAAAACCCATCCACAACCAAGAAATATATCTAGCAGGTCAGAGCTTGGGACTGCATGCTCCTGGGTCAGAAAACTTTGGGTTAGAGTCCAACATAAGGACTTAACTGCATAATCTAGGTTGAAGGAATGATGCATTGTGGGAGAATCCATCCTTCAAACGAAGAATTAAAACAATAACGTAACACACCAGGTAAACTTTAAAGATCCCGTGGCTCATAGAACTGATAGGTCTCCGAATGTCTTGCCCAACATTTTTCCCTTCAATCAATGCCACAAAAAACACGGTTGGTAACACATCTGATTTCTGTTGATGAGGTAATGACTGGCACAGAATGACTTCCACATTTGCCTTCTTAAAAACATTCAATGCACAGTGCTGTGATAAGCTTTAAGATATTTTGATAACATGAAAAGAGGTGATATAAATGCTAGTTTATAAGTATTGCTACTATATTAAAACATCCCACAATGTTATTTACACTGAAATTCTACACTCGATTTCACCTCAGATTATTTTAATGTAGGAAGTGCAAATGGAAAAAAATTCTGTGCTAGATACAGACATTATGTAGTTTAACCAGCTTTCAGATACATATCAACTAAATAAATTGGACAGTTCAATCTAGAAATAATCAGCAAGTATGTTAACCTGCTGCTTCACCACCTAATCAGTAGAACAATCAAATTTTATGAAAGTCAAAATATGCAATTGTATCTATTTAAAGGTGTATAGTTGATAATTATTTGGTTCAAAAGGCATCAGAGGAGACACTTGGGAGCCAACACAATAAATCAGATTGGAATGAGAAGTAAATTAAAGCAACAATTCAGCAGCAAGTGATATAATGGAAGATACATAAAGCTGAAATGAACAACCCATTGAGTTCTATGCTTTGTTTAAAGTTGGAGGGTAAGGGTAAAAGGTTTATACACCTTAGGCAAGGTTAGAAATTGGAAAAAAAATTTCTCCCCCCACAGTATAGTCGACATGTAGAACAGACGGCCAAAGGTATTTGGTTCAGGTTGTATTAACACTTTTAAAACAGCATTCGATCAATATCTATTGAGAAAGGCAATTAAATATTGCTGAGATTATCAATAACAAAGCTTGTCCTCCTCACCCCTCCCCCACCCCAAGGAGACAGATCAACATGGGGAAGGAAAAGGTACATGATAGAATAATACTTGGATTCTAGAAGTGAGCTTGATTTGCTGAAAGGTATTTTCTTGCTGAAAACTTCATGTATTGTACACTTAAATTAAAACAGATGAATAAGTATTGCCTCGTTTGCTTTATTTACCCTCAAAACAATTTTTATGTTTTCACTATTCTATCTAATTTCTTCTGTAATTTTAAGTCCAAGTTGATCATCTTTACATCTTACAAAATGCAACATCTTGGCTAATTTAGAAAACATTCAAAGCAACAGGAGAACTAAGCAGATGGCAGAACTTTAGCTCAGCACATGTCCTGAATGCTGGGAACCACAGTTGGTGTTGGATGTTCTTTTTCTGCTTGGTAGGTGGAACGTGTTATGCTTTCTTGTCATTGAAGTAAGAGATGCATTATCTCTGTTCAGTGGGGGTGGGTTCTTCTAAGTAGTCTCTGTTAAGTAGCAGTTGGGCAGTATGAGGGGGGGGCATGATCTAATATCTGGGGGTGGAAAGAGTTGGTTCAACTTGCTCAGTGCGGGGAGCAATTAATTATATCATGAATCAATCACCCTCTTTCAATTCCTTCCCTTGTTTTTCTTTTGAAAAATTGCAGTGTCAAATCTGCCACCTGAGGCAAGTTGTTCTTTGAAGCTCAGTGGTGGAGGGAGGGGGGGGGGGGTCACTATTTGTGCAGTGGGTAGAGGTTGGGGGAGGGAGTTGGTCACAATATTTGCTCATTAGGTGGGAGAATGTAGTTGCTAAAAGGAGATGAGATATTGGGGCTGTGATTTCACAATTGTCCTGATCATCTGTGCTTCATTTTCACTACATCCACTGATGGGATTCAAACAATTAGGATAGAATCTCATCAACCTAATTTTTGTTTATATAAAAAAAGTCTCATTAATTGTAATCACTCAGTTTGTTTCATACTTTGCTCTGTACCCATGATGGTTTCTGGAAGCATGCAACAATGTTTTTTAATTTAATGACTAAGGATTACTTAGGGTATATTTTGGGGCAGTCATTAAGTGTTGCCCCAGTATAACCAAGTAATCATGTAATATTATGTTCAGAATACCACCTATTGATACGTTAACTCTAGAAACCTGTAACCGCTTCGTGGTTTTAATAAATAAAATGTTATTCATTAAAATATATAATGGAACATGTTTACAAAAAAAAAAAAAATCAGCTTAGATGTTTTGTATAGTTAAGTGGAACGGTGAGAGTACACAATTTACAATATTATTTTAGCCCATGTCATAAATGCTTCTTCAGAAGAAAATCAAAAACTATCAAGTAAAGTCAAAACTACCTATGACAAACAGCCTCATTCTAATCTCAGCTACACTAATATCTGTTGACAAAGAGAATCTGTTTGGCCAGTGTAGGCAAGATACAAACCATAAGTGAATCTGGAAAGGTGCAGGTATTGTGGACAGTTTTGAAGTAAGAAGATAGAGAGCACCAATATGTAGTGCAGGAATTGTGATGTGTCAAAATCAAAAATCTCAAAACAAGCTGAACTGTAAGAGCAGTATTATTTGAAGGATGGAAAATAAATTATGACAAAATTACTTGGTTTATTGTGATTTAATATTCACAGACATGCCAACTCATGTGAATTTATCATGAGACACATGATTTCAAAGTGAAATTGAGCCTCACATGATCTCACAAGAGGGCTCTTAAATCTTGGGATTTTTACAGGAAGTTTGAAACGGTCTTTCACTACGACCAGTTCCACCTTTGGACTGCGTGGACCAACAGCGGGGGCTGGATTGCCAATCCTTCACTGAGAAATCATCACAAGCTGCCATGAAGTGGTGCGAGAAGTATTGTTAATAGCACAGGAAGCAGAAGTCGCAGATATTATTTAAAATAATGGGGCTAGTTCAGCTCTCAGTCACTGAGCAGCTTGGACACATCCGCAGCACAATGTGGAGACCCGGCCCCAACAGCAGGTGTCAGATGGGATTCTCCGCTTGATGAGCTGGGATCCAAGGTTCGACGGTGCTTCTTTGAAGAACAGGCCCGGCCAAGTGAGGCCTGTACACACTGGGCGCCAGGGTCGGCCAAATGGGCCACAGTTTGCTGAAAATACAAGGCGCAAGGCGTTATTCTTACCTGCTGCTCTAACACCACCTGGTTCAGGATGCCCATCGACACTGTATTCAAAAGGGGATAAAAGTTGAATGCGTGGAGGCTGCTAGGAGGGGGCAAGGAGGGGAAAGGCTGAAGGCAGTGAGCCAGGGTTTTTAGGGGTGGACTGGGCAGGGGGCTGGAGTGCTAGCACCACCTTTCTCTCACTCTCAGCTCAGGCCCTACACAACAGCCTGTCACTATGACATAACTCAACTCCCAGCAACAAAAAGCTGAGCCTAATTTCTTTTATTTTTTTCTAAACTCAATATATTTTTAAAATTTCTCTTCACTTACTTGTTATAATCCTCCCCTTTTAAAAATACTTTGATAGTTACCAGATGAAAAGGGATCACTTTTATATTAGTCCGAGCTGCCCTGTCTTATCCACGTTGTGGGTCTGGGTGGTACACAGGTTAGTGGAGGCACACACCAACCAACCCATGTATATTTTGACACCATGATTAGCAGAAGAACCAGAGGCCACATAGGAAACATTTTTTTCTCCTTATGCAATGAGTTATGATGATCTGGAATGCACTGCTCTACAGATTTAATGATAACTTTCAAAATGGATTTGAATAAATACTTGAAGGGGAAAATCTTTGCAGGGCTTTTGGGAAAGAGCAGAGTAGTGGAATAATTGGATAGCTCTTTCAAAGGGCTGGAACCAGCACGATGGGTCAAATGGCTTCCTTCTGTGCTGTATCATTCTATGATTTTTGTCATGAAACAAAGTTCTTGATACTCAGAGGGAATATAAATCTGGTTTAAGATAATGATCAGGAGAGAGAAAAATAGTACAAATTTTTTCTTGCTTAATACTATCAAAACAGGAAAGATCCTTTTTGGTTCCTGTCTCCTCTTAAAACCCTAATTCATGCCATCACCACTTCAAGATTTAATCTGACTCCGTCAGCCTCTTTTCCACACCCCTTCACAAGGTAAAACTCATTTAAAGTCAGCAACCCACATCCTCACTTGCCCTCCCATCACTCACTTTCTCCAATCTCTAGTGGTTCTTGTGCGCTAGGGAATTGACTTAAACTTTCCCCCCCACTCCTCTGTCAAGCTTCTTATTGTTGTTCATTTCTTCACGCCACTGTTGACAGCCACTAGAGTTCTGTCCTCTCTATTCAGTTCTCTCCACCTTCTTTGCTTAAAAAACTCCCTAAGCACTTCACTTCTATTATGCCTTTCATTTCCCAACCTACTCTTCACTCTAAACTTTCCCTTCCTACATAACACCCACTGTTTTGCAATCTTCAACGTATAGTGTTTTGAAATATGTCTGGCATAAGGAGTACCGCAGAATTGCAAATGGTCATCTATTGATACCAGAAGAGCAGTACAACTACACTGTTCACTAAGGATCTATTATTCTACATGACCAGTTATATTAAATATATCTTAAATTTTTATATTAAATTATTTCAAGATATTGCAGATGAAAATGATTAAAACTGATGATTGAAATCTTTACATTTTACTGGGGGGTGGGGAAAGCACAGTGACACACAATATATCGCAATTGCATGGGGCCAGAGGGTCTTTACTAGTCAGTTAATGTTCATATGTTTGTTAATTTAGCTGTCACTATTACGGTTTGAACAATTCGAATTTTGAGGTGATAACAGTTACTCCACTCTAGATAAATGCACTTTTAATGTATTAAGCTGGGACATGGGAGTTAGGTTTCATCCAACAGTGACTGCGGTGGGAGGGCAGATTCTTCTTGAACATGCAGGGATAAAAGGTAGGATTTTTTTTTTTTTTTAAGTTTTTGTAAAGCATTTTCAGATGTATTAATTTAGTTTTTGTAGAGCTCTGACCTGTTAGGAATTAAATAAGACACTAATGAGGTTTATAATTCGACTGACAATCTATATCAGTTGATGTTCTGAAAAAAAATTATCTTTATACCGAATCTTTTGATATTTAAGAACTTTTCTCTTGATTTTTGAGATGGTGGGGTTGGCGTTATTCGATTCACAATTATCTATTATTCTGAAAAGCTTATTTTTCACTCAACAAAATACACATACAGACTAATATGTTTATGAAACTGCTTGGATGATACGTTACATAATTGCAGCAAGTCTCCATCTGGAAATAGAACCAACTACAATGCTAAGACACTAATTTGGTTTAAGTGAAGACCAACTTTTTAGGTAACTATCATAAGCTTTAATTACTTACCTAATTCATTAAGACTCTGAGCAGCTTTGGTGATCTCTCGGCTTCCTCCCTGTAGCTGACCTTGGAGCCGTTTACTTAGATATAAGATACGGATTATGCGTCGAAGCAAATCACAGGCTGCCTAAATGAAATTCAAGAATATTGGTTTTTGAAACTCTTGGAGACACTGAACTTGTAAATTCCAATTTTAAGTGAAAATTTTTTCCAAAATTTATAAAAGTTCAAGCTGTACTGCGCATTTTAATCTAAAATGTAAATGGCATTAGCATAATTTTTTTTTCCAATACAAGCTCATACAATTTTAAACCTGACTGACATTCTGGATTCCAATAATCAACTTCCAAACCTGAACACAAGAAAATGTTATTAAAAAAACACTTTTGACTCATGTCACTTACTTCTACAATTCATACATGAATACCTCAACCATAGATCTCTCCCACACCCCCTCAAGGGTCTCCAAACTCTTTTCCTAACTACCATGTAAATCAAAAATATCTATTATTTCAAAACCCTCAAAGCTCTTTTTCAACAGGTCAAAACGAGCCCATTTGACCAGACATGGTTTAATCCTTCCCAGAGTAAGAAGCTACTGTATAAGCCTTCTCATAAGCTTTCTCCCCATCTCAGTCCCACTGAGTTTGATCGTTTTCCCTCAGCATATACCAACTATTGGTCTGATTATCATTAGCCCTTACAGCTCTATAACAAGCATAAGTAGGCAACTTTGAATGACCTGGTACAAAATTTTTCATTAAGTTAGAACTGGAACAGTCTAATTTTGACTGAAACAATAATGTTATTTGCAATATTGCACTTGCTGCAATGCACAAAAATATAACAATGCATGCTCACTTCCAATTTTCCAAGCATTTAAGTCAAAGCTTTTTAAAATTGTAAAGGTTACTCAGACCCCCATTAAAATGAAATACTGAAGCCATACTTCTAGTTCAATCAAACACACAACCAACCAAGAAAACCAAAGCTTGATATTCTAATTAGGATTTCTGGTACTTCAAGTCTTGAACTTGCGTTTGACTAAAAATGTTGATGGTTGAAACCTTTAAATTTAATAGAATCTAAACAGAAAAACTAAAAGGTCACTCCCACAATCTTCAAAGGAATCGTAAGGTGCTACGGCTTTCTGGTCAAAATATTGTGCTCTTATGGAATATTGGTATCTAATACAAGTAAACGTCTTCCAACAAAAATATTTTCAAAGATTTCATATTCATCACGCTGAATGAAAATTTATCTTTCAGGGATTACTGCCCATTAAAATGCTGATCTTATTTAGTATGGTTCCTCGCATTTCTTTCGCTGTCTGAACATTGCTGGTTGATAATTTTCCTATCTTAGGCAATCTGCAAATCTAAATATTGCACATGGCATTAGTTTGAGTCCCGAGTTCGTTCTTTAAAAACTGAAGATATGTTGGGTTGTACTGAACAATTTGAAATTATGCAAAGTAATAGTACACAAGATTACTTCACACCACATGTTCAACACAGCAATTAATTTTCTGACGTTTCTGAATTGATCCTTTTTCTCTCCAAACTCTAACAACTTGCATTCATCTAATGCTTTTAATGTAAAATATCCCAAGGTCCTTCATAAAGGCATAATCAAAAACTGGATACCAAGTCAAAGGAGGAGATATTAGGAGGGGTGACAAAGTTTGGTCAGATGTGGATTTTCAGGAGGATCTTTAAAGAGAAGAGGGAGGTGGAAATGCAGCAGGGTTTAGGGAGGGAATTTCATTCAGAGTGTGGTGCCATGGCAGCTGAAGACATGGTTGTCCATGGTGTGAAGAGAAGAGGGGATGCACAAGGCCAGGGAGAACAGAGAATTTGGCGAGGGAATTTTTCCAATGTTGAAAGTTACGGAGTAAGAGTGGGGCATTAGGAGAAAGGAAACCAATGTAAATATAGCAGACAGGGGTGATGAGCATGCAGGACTTGGTGTGGTATAGGATAAAGTTAGCAGACTGACGAGCGAGTTTAAGTTTATGAACAGTGGTTGATTGGAGGCCAGCCAGGACAGTATTGCAATAGTTACGTATGGAGATAACAAGAACTGTGAACGAGGGTTTCAGCAGAAGACGGGCTAAGGTAGGGGTGGAGGTGGAAGTCAGCAGTCAGGGATGTTGGGATCTGAAGTTCTGTTAATGGATGATAAAATACCTGGTAGTTCAAGGCAATGGGGTGAACAGGTGTTGGGTGTTAATTGTATTCAAATGTGTATATATCAAGAGCCAGCCAGCACTGGTTGTGGGTTGTTGGAAGTAAGGAAGTAAGTTCTGTGGCAAGCAATAAAGAGTCTTTACCTTCTTCACAAACAGGCTTGGAAGTTCTATAACAAGGGAATAAGGGATTGAAAACTCAGCTTACAACAGAATAGCATGCACTTTACAGTCTGGTACAACACGAAACTGTTCCTTGGAGGGAGGCGGCAAAAACATGACTTTGTAGCAGAGGCCAAAGAAGATGATTTTAGTCTTCCCAATGTTGAGCTGGAAGAAATTATGGCTCAGCCAAAAGTAGATGTTGGACAAACAGACTAAGAGCAGATATGGTGGAGGAGTTGTGACAATGAATGGCGGAGATGAAGAGCCATCAGAACACAAGTGGAAGCTGACCTCATGTCTCATTAATGTTCCCAAGGGGCAACATGTAGAAAAGAAAGAGGAGGGCCAAAAATGGCTCCCCTTAGTGGCAAACAGTAAAGCCATTGCTGGAGTTACTCTGGCTACAATTGGATGGGCAAGAGTGGAACCAATTATCAGCAGTCCTACCAAGCTGGACAATGGACGAGAGGGATTGCATAAAGGTCAATAAGGACAAGGAGCGATAATGAAGCATGCTCAAAGTCAGAGTATAATTTGTGACTTAGGGCTATTCAGTGGTTTAAGAGGGGCCTGAATGTAATTGGAAGGAGTTACAGGAGAGATGGCTGTGGATTTGGGTGGCAATATATTCAAGGGTTTTGGAAATTGGAGATGAATTGGTAGTTTGTAAGGATAAGGGAGTGGAAAGTGAGTTTTTTTTTTAAAAAGGGATTAAACAAGGGAGGAGATAGCAGGGGCTCTGACACAAATTTTCAAATCCTCTCTGACCACAGGAGAGATACCAGATGACAGTGAAAGTGGTACCATTATTCAAGAAGAGTAGCAGGGATAAACCAGGTAATTATAGGCCAGTGAATCTAATGTCAGTGGCAGGGAAACTATTGGAAAAAATTCAGAGAGACAGGATTAATCTCCACTTGGAGAGGCAGGGATTAATCAGGGATAGTCAGCAGAGCTTTGTCATGGGGGAGATCATGTCTAACAAATTTGACTGAATTTTGTGAGGTGACCAGATGTGTAGATGAGGGTAAAGCAGTTGATGTTGTCTACATGGACTTCAGTAAGGCTTTTGATAAGGTCCCACATGGGAGATTGGTCAAAAAGGTAAGAGCCCATGGGATCCAGGGTAATTTGGTAAATTGGTTCCAAACTTGGCTTAGTGGAAGGAGGCAGAGGGTGATGGTCGAGGGTTGTTTTTGCGAATGGAGGCCTGTGACCAGTGGTGTACCGCAGGGATCGGTACTAGGACCCTTGCTGTTTGTAGCATACATTAACGATTTCGACATGAATGCAGGAGGTATGATCAGTAAGGTCGCAGATGACACGAAAATTGGTGGTGTCGTAAATGGTGAGGAGGAAAGCCTTAGATTACAGGACGACATAGTTGGGCTGGTAAGATGGGCGGAGCAGTGGCAGGTGGAATTTAATCCTGAGAAGTGTGAGGTGATGCACTTTGGAAGAACTAACAAAGCATGGAATATACAATGGATGGTAGGACCATAGGAAGTGCAGAGGGACCTTGGTGTACTTGTTCATAGATCACTGAAGGCAGCAGCACAGGTAGATAAAGTGGTTAGGAAGGCATACGGGATACCTGCCTTTATTAACTGAGGCATGAAACGCTGGTTAGGCCACAGCTGGAGTACTGTGTACAGTTCTGGTCACCACATTATAGGAAGGATGTGATTGCACTGGAGAGGGTGCAGAGGAGATTCACCTGCTGGGCTGGAGCATGTCAGCTACGAAGAGAGACTGGATAGGCTGGGGTTGTTTTCCTTGGAGTGGAGAAGGCTGAGGGGGGACCTGATTGAGGTATACAAAGTTATGAGGGGCATTGAGAGGATAGATAAGAAGAAACCTTTGCCCTTAGCAGAGGGTCAATGACCAGGGGGCATAGATTTAAGGTAAGGAGCAGGAGGTTTAGAGGGGAGTTGAGGAAAAAAAATTTCACCCAGAGGATGGTTGGAATCTGGAACACACTGCCTGAAGCGGTGGTAGAGGCAGGAACCCTCAACATTTAAGTATTGAGATGAGCACTTGAAACGCCATAGCATACAAGGCTACTGGCCAAGTGCGGGAAAATGGGATTAGATTGGATGGGTGCTTGATGGTCGGCGCAGATGGTTGGGTTGAAGGGCCCGTTTCTGTGCTGTATAACTCTATGACTATGACTCTAACAAAGGTTTTGAAAACACAGCAGAAAATGTCAGAGGAAGTATTTACAGTGGCAGCTGTCACAGGGGCCAAGCTAGGTGGAGGTGTCAGGTGTTTAGCAGGAGGAGGAAGCAGATCATGGATTAGATGAGTTGAGAGTGTATGGGAACGGGTGGTGGTGGGATATGTGGGCAGGAATGAAAGAGAAACCAGAGAGAGATGTGGGTTCAAGGCAAGGGCAGAGGTGGGTGGGGCAAAGCACCAAAGGCAGAACGAATGGTCTCAATCTTAGTGAAAAACAAGTCCATCTTCTCATGCTCTTTATTAGAAGTCAGAATGGGGCGGGCAGATAATTGAGGCAGTTGGTAGTGGAGGTATCCTGCTCGGCAGGATAATCCTAGAGTAGTGGGTAGTTTGCACAGAGAACAGTGACACCCAGTTGCACTTTGTGGTCCTGCCAGATGTGTGACCAATACTCTCATGTCTGCACCCCTATGAACAGGAGTGGGCCACTTAGCCCCTCAAGTCCATTCCACCATCACAACTTATCTGCCACCTAACTCTATATACCTGCCTTTGCCCCATATCCCTTAATACCTTTGAATAACAAAATCTATCATTCAGTTTTGAAAATTAACAGCTGGAAGAACAGAGTTTCAAACATCTACCACGCTTTGTGCAAAAAAAGTGTTTCCTAATTTCACTCCTGATAGTTCCAACTTTTTGACTATGCCCTCTAATGCTCAGCTCCCCAATTAATGGAAATAGTTTCTCCCAAACTACCCAATCTGGTCCCTTCAACATCTTGAAAACTTCGATTAAATCATCCTGTAACTTTTAAATTCCAGAGATTAGATGAGTTAATTTTTCCTTGTAGCTTAACCCTTGGAGTCCAGGTATCATTCCAATAAATCTACACTGCACTCCCTCCAAGGCCAATATATCCTTCCTACTGTGTGGTACTCAGAACAGCTCACAGTTCTCCAGGCATGGCCTAACCAGGGTTTTGAATAGCTGAAGCATGACTTCCACCCCCTTGTATTTTATTCCTCTAGACGTAAAGGCCAGTATTCCATTAGCCGCTCTGATTATTCACTACCTGTTCATAACATTTTAATGATCAGTGTACCTGGACCCCGAAGTCTCTTAAACTGCCACTGTTTCTAGCTTTTCACCATTTAGAAAAGACCCTGTTCTATCTCTTCATCGATGACCTCACATTTGCCCATAATGAAACCCAGTTGCCACAGTGTCACCCATCCACGTAATCTATCAATATCTCTTTATAATGTTATGCTTCCATCTACGAAGCTTACAAAACCAACTTTTGTATCATTGGCAAATTTGGATATGTGACTTTCTATCCTAAAGTAGTTAATAACTACAGGGAGTAGTTGAGGCCCCAACACAGATCCTTGCTGTTAGAATCATATAAAGTTTAAGGCACAGAAAGAGGCCACTTGGCCCTTAATGTCTGTGCCGGCCGAAAAATGATCCACCCATTCTTATTCCACCTTCCAGCATTTGGTCTGTAGCCCTGCAGATTACAGCACTTGAGGTGCATATCCAGACTCCTTTTGAATGAGGCGAGTGTTTCTGCCTCAACTACCCTTTCAGGCAGTGAGTTCCAGACCCCCACCACCCTCTGGGTGAAAAAGGTTTTCCTCATCTCCCCTTTAATTTTTCTACCAATCACTTTAAATCTATGCCCGCTCATCACTGACCTCTCTGCTAAGGTGAATAGGCCCTTCACCTTCACTCTATCCAATCCCCTCAAAATTTTGTACATGTCAATCAGATCTCCCCTCAGCCTTCTCTGCTCTAAGGAGAACAACCCCAGCCTATCCAATCTTTCCTCATAGCTGCATTTTTCCGGTCCTGGCAACATCCTTGTAAATCTCCTCTGTACCCTCTCTAGTGCAATTACATCATTTTTGTAATGAGGTGACCAGAACTGCGCACACTACTCAAGTTGTGGCCTAACCAATGAGTTATGATTTATACAGTTCCAGCATAATCTCCCTGCTCTTATATTTTATTAGCTGTGGTTAATAAAGGAAAGGAATCCATATGTCTTCTTGACCACCTTATCAACCTGTCCAGCTACCTTCAGGGATCTGTGAACATTCACTCCAAGTCCCTCACTTCCTCTACACTTCTCAGTATTTCCCCATTAATTGTGTATTACTTTGCCTTGTTTGGCATCCCCAAATGCATCACCTCACACTTCTCCGATTGAATTCCATTTGCCACTTTTCTGCCCAGACCATATCTTCCTGCAGCCTACAGCTATCCTCCTCGCTATCTACCACACAGCCAATCTTTGTGTCGTCTGCAAACTTCTTGATCATGCCCCCTACATTTACGTCCAAATCGTTAATATATACCACAAAAAGCAGGGGACCCAGTACAGTACTGACCCTGTGGAACGCCACTGGAACAGCCCTCCAGTCGCAAAAACACCCGTCAACAATTACCCTTTGTTTCCTGCCACTGAGCCAATTATGTATCCTAGATGTATTTCCCTGGATCCCATGGGATTTTATATTTTTAACCAGTCTGCCATGTGGGACCTTGTCAAAAGTTTGCTAAAATCCACGTAGACCACATCTACTGCACTATCCTCCTTGTTACATCTTCCAAAAATTCAATCACGTTGGTCAAACAAGATCTTCCCTTAACAAATCCATGCTGACTATCCTTGATTAACCTGTGCATAAGAGACAGGTCATCCTGTCTCTCAAAATAGATTCCAATAATTTGCACACTACTGAGGTTAGACTGACTGGCCTGTAATTCCTCAGTCTATCCCTTGCTCCCTTTTTAAACAGAGGTACAGCGTTAGCAGTTCTCCAACCCTCCAGCACCACACCTGTATCCAATGAAGATTGGAAAATAAAAACAAGAAATGCTGGAACCACTCAGCAGGTCTGGCAGCATCTGTGAAAAGAGAAGCAGAGTTAACGTTTCAGGTCAGTGACCCTTCTTCGGAACTGAAAAATATTAGAAAAGTCACAGGTTATAAGCAAGTGAGGTGGGGGTGGGGCAAGAGATAACAAAGGAGGTGTAGATTGGATCAGTTCCGAAGAAGGGTCACTGACTCCAAATGTTAACTCTGCTTCTCTTTTCACAGATGCTGCCAGACCTGCTGAGTAGTTCCAGCATTTCTTGTTTTTATTTCAGATTTCCAGCATCCGCAGTATTTTGCTTTTATTTGAGGATTGGAAAATGATGGTCAGACCATCCGCTGTTTCCTTTCTTGCTCCCTTTAACAGCCTGGGGTACATTTCATCTGGCCCTGGTGATTTATCAGCTTTCAAGGACGCTAATCCCATTAATACTTCCTCTCTCCCTATGTTCATCACATCCAATACTTCACACTCCTCCTCCTCAACTACAATATCTGCATCGTCCCCCACTTTTGTGAAGACAGATGCAAAGTATTCATTAAGAACAATACCTTAGTTATCCTCTTACTTTTATTGTATTGATAAAACATCTTTGGGTTCACTTTGATTTTGCTTGCCAATATTTTTTTCATGCCCTCTCTGCTTTTCTAATTCCCTTTTTGATTTCACCCCTCCACTTTCTATATTCCTCTCGGCTTTCTGTAGTATTGAGATCTCGGTGTTGGGCACAAGCTTTCCTTTTCTGCCTTATCTTACCCTGTAAGCTCCTCGACATCCATGGGCTCTTTGTGGGAACATGTTTACTCTGAACACTTTGAATGTCTCCCACTGCTCTGACACTGATTTACCTTCAAGTAGCTGTTTCCAGTCCACTTCTTGAATTATGATCACTACCACCAAAATGTTCACCCACTGCCACTCCTTCCACCTGCTCATCTTCATTTCCTAAAATGAAGTCTAAAACTGCACCCTCTCTTGTTGGACTTGCTACATACTGACAAAACAAGAGTGAATGCATCTCAAGAATTCTGCTCCCTCAATTCCTTTCACACTAAAACTATCCCAGTTAATATTGGGTACTTTTGAATGTTTAGTTTAGAGATACAGCACTGAAACAGGCCCTTTGGCCCACCATCAACCACCCATTTATACTAATCCTACAGTAATCCCATGTGTGATGTAAGAAATGTGGCAACCAATTATATGCACATTCAAAAGTACTTCATTGGTTGTAAAGCACTTTGGGATGTCCCAAGGTCATGAAAGGCACTATATAAATGCAAGCCGTCGTTGTCTTCTATGTGCCACTTGTGGCATTTTCTAAAGAAACCATTGAGGTGCTCATGATTGATCAATACTCGCCAATCTCCCTCTGCATTTCTCTCTGGAATGTCCATTAACTTGCAAACAAGCTCTCTCAAACAACAATGTGATAATGCCCAGATAATCCATTTTATGATTTTGATTGAGGGGTAAATATTAGCCAGGACACTGGGGATAACTCCCCTGTTCTTCTTCAAAATAGTGCCATGTGATCTTTTACGGCCACCCATGGCAGCAGACAGGGCCTCGGTTTAACATCTCAACAGGATAACAATGGGCTTATTCAAGGAGGATCAAAGCCTGTGACACCGGTCATTGTCTTCTTTCCCACTCAACCCAGTAACTGCAATAATAAATGTATTAGTCATGAAAATTTGATTTAGAAGTGTCTGCTAATATAGCTAAATTTACCTTTTTCGTATTTGTGCCTACTCTTATTCCAATTTCATTTTCTAGCAATCTGATTAATCGGATCATGCTTTTGATTCTGAATCAGATTGGTAGAGACTAGAACACAAAAGAAATAAAGCGCATTTAGCGGAATGTGGAGTAAATTTAAACACAGTGGTGTTAATTATTTCAAAGTGAATTTCTGTCACTAACACTTTTAACACTAACATACAATGTAGCGAAGATTTCGGTAACGGACTTTATTAATCATCATGTTTTCGCCACTTTGAGGGGAATTGGTTGGTAAAACTCGGCAGAAGGTATAAGCCCAATACAAATTATCATTTAAAACCTTTTCAATTTTGCTTACAGATTTCCACAGTCCCGGAGTGTGTAATAAGCTATATTTGTAAGACCTTACTGACACAAACTGCACCAGAAGGTGAAAATGTAAACAATGACACCTGGTGGTCTCCTCTCTGGCTCAGTAGGTAACATCTACCATATTACGAATTCAAGCTCCATTTCAGGCTTCAGCTTATACATCTGGGTTTGGCACTCAGTGCAATGTTCAGGTGGGTATCTACGAGCCCAAGACACTTTTCAAGAGCAGGGAGATCACCCGGTATCCAGCCCAGCATGCATCCCTCAAACACATTAAAAAATCAACTGGTAATTCATTTCATTAGTGAATATAGAATCTTGCTGTGCACAAATTGGTAGCCATCTTTGCCTACATAAATCATTGCACTTTAAAAAGTTATTTGCGTAAAGCTGAGAAGTTTCTCTGAAAAAAGTGATCACTGATGCAGTACTGGAGGCGGCAATTCGGCCCTTTGTGCCTGTTCTAGCTCTTTAAAGTAGCTATCTAATTAGTCCGACTCCCCTGCTCTTTCCCTATTGTGTATGCCTGTGAGCTGTGACTGAGACCAAAACCACTCCCGAGGGGGCGCGAACAGACGGAGAGGGAGAGCAATTCAGCATGGAACAGTTTTTCTGAAGCTAATGAATAGGATTAGATAAGACACAGATGATTTGTGCTCCAGAGCACAGCTTGTGGCTTCTATCTGCCAAAGAAAGAATCAGTGAACCCTAAGAATGACTAAAAACAAAGTTGCTGAAACTAGTGCTTAAGGTGGTTCTTTGTATTTGTATTTGTGTTGTAGCACACAAATTGAGTTCTTTGGAAGAGTGCAGTTAGTTACTAAGAAATTGCATCGGTTATAGACCTATATTCAGGGTTGCTTTTAAGTTGTAGGTTGTTTATTTAGGTTGTCAGCATTTTGCAGCTGTATCAGCTTTATTAAAGCTCATCAATTTTTATAAGTTTCCAGGGCCATGGACGTACAGCAAACGAATGCTGCCATAAGCGGAGGAAAGAAAAGTCCGTGAGAGACAATGCCACGTTACGATGCTTTGCTGTTGGTTAAATTGCCCTTATACAACTCCTTCCCTGTAAGTGTCCTGCAGCGTAAAAAGCACATCTCTTGGGTGGAGCCACCATTTCAAATTCTTTAGACATAACAGAAATGCCCGCATGCAGCATGCACCTCCCAAACTTTATATTTGTCTTTGGAAATAAGATCCAAACAATAATGCTTTGTAGGGGTATGTGGGTGGCTCCATCTTGCATTACAAATAATCTCCGATGAAGTTATGGTAGATCTGGCAAAAGGTTTCCTACCTCAACAAGTACAACAGGAGAAAATGCACTATCAATTTTGCCCATTATCTGTTTAGAAGTAACCTAGGTTACAAAGAAATAAACTTTCCAGAAGAACGGAGTACATTCCACAAAAAAGCTAAAGCTCCGTGGCACCCACACTGTGAAAATTTCATCAGTTTCTGAACAACGAACCTTACATTTCTACAGCACTCATGTAGAAAAAATGCTTACATTGAGACGACAAAAAAAATTGTACATGCTGAACAGAAGAGGAAAAGGAAAAAGGTTGGGGGTAAACAGATGTCAAAGCAGAGTCTGAAGGAGGGTTTTCAAAGCAGGGAGAGTGGAATGCAGAGACCTAGGGAGGTGAGGGGAGCATAGTGGCTAAAAGAAAAGCTAATGAGGAAAGAAAAAAATCTTTCATTTAAGTAACACTTCTCCTGTGCTGTGTGTTGGTTTGAGGACATTACATATAAATTACTGAAGTCCCAGGAGAGGAATTGGATAGTTGGCACTTCATTGTAGCTGAAGGGAGAAAAGGAATGAGTGAGCATTTCTGAAGGCTGTTTTCAGATAATCCTCAGATAATAAAGCAGTTCATACCACATGAAGCAAGAACTGAACAGTATCCGGATCTGGGCTGGTCAGGGCAAGTAACAATCAAATCCCAGGCAATGGCTATCTCCAACAAGAGACAACTTAACCACCTACACTTGACATCAAATGGTATTACCATAGTCATGTCCACACCAGCATCATCCTGGGGGTTATCACTGTCCAGAAACTCAACTGGACCAGCCACATAAATGCCATACATACGAAGCAGAACACTAAATAGGTAGTCTGTGCCAAATTGCTCATCTTCTGACTCCCTACAGACTCTCCATGACCTATAAGGCAGAGTCTGGAATGAGGTAGAATAATCATAATACAATCAAGCAGAGGCAACATGGTTTTATGGGGGGGAAAGAGAGGGGGGGGGAAAGAGAGGGGGGGGGAAAGAGAGGGGGGGGGAAAGAGAGGGGGGGGGAAAGAGAGGGGGGGGGAAAGAGAGGGGGGGGGAAAGAGAGGGGGGGGGAAAGAGAGGGGGGGGGAAAGAGAGGGGGGGGGAAAGAGAGGGGGGGGGAAAGAGAGGGGGGGGGAAAGAGAGGGGGGGGGAAAGAGAGGGGGGGGGAAAGAGAGGGGGGGGGAAAGAGAGGGGGGGGGAAAGAGAGGGGGGGGGAAAGAGAGGGGGGGGGAAAGAGAGGGGGGGGGAAAGAGAGGGGGGGGGAAAGAGAGGGGGGGGGAAAGAGAGGGGGGGGGAAAGAGAGGGGGGGGGAAAGAGAGGGGGGGGGAAAGAGAGGGGGGGGGAAAGAGAGGGGGGGGGAAAGAGAGGGGGGGGGAAAGAGAGGGGGGGGGAAAGAGAGGGGGGGGGAAAGAGAGGGGGGGGGAAAGAGAGGGGGGGGGAAAGAGAGGGGGGGGGAAAGAGAGGGGGGGGGAAAGAGAGGGGGGGGGAAAGAGAGGGGGGGGGAAAGAGAGGGGGGGGGAAAGAGAGGGGGGGGGAAAGAGAGGGGGGGGGAAAGAGAGGGGGGGGGAAAGAGAGGGGGGGGGAAAGAGAGGGGGGGGGAAAGAGAGGGGGGGGGAAAGAGAGGGGGGGGGAAAGAGAGGGGGGGGGAAAGAGAGGGGGGGGGAAAGAGAGGGGGGGGGAAAGAGAGGGGGGGGGAAAGAGAGGGGGGGGGAAAGAGAGGGGGGGGGAAAGAGAGGGGGGGGGAAAGAGAGGGGGGGGGAAAGAGAGGGGGGGGGAAAGAGAGGGGGGGGGAAAGAGAGGGGGGGGGAAAGAGAGGGGGGGGGAAAGAGAGGGGGGGGGAAAGAGAGGGGGGGGGAAAGAGAGGGGGGGGGAAAGAGAGGGGGGGGGAAAGAGAGGGGGGGGGAAAGAGAGGGGGGGGGAAAGAGAGGGGGGGGGAAAGAGAGGGGGGGGGAAAGAGAGGGGGGGGGAAAGAGAGGGGGGGGGAAAGAGAGGGGGGGGGAAAGAGAGGGGGGGGGAAAGAGAGGGGGGGGGAAAGAGAGGGGGGGGGAAAGAGAGGGGGGGGGAAAGAGAGGGGGGGGGAAAGAGAGGGGGGGGGAAAGAGAGGGGGGGGGAAAGAGAGGGGGGGGGAAAGAGAGGGGGGGGGAAAGAGAGGGGGGGGGAAAGAGAGGGGGGGGGAAAGAGAGGGGGGGGGAAAGAGAGGGGGGGGGAAAGAGAGGGGGGGGGAAAGAGAGGGGGGGGGAAAGAGAGGGGGGGGGAAAGAGAGGGGGGGGGAAAGAGAGGGGGGGGGAAAGAGAGGGGGGGGGAAAGAGAGGGGGGGGGAAAGAGAGGGGGGGGGAAAGAGAGGGGGGGGGAAAGAGAGGGGGGGGGAAAGAGAGGGGGGGGGAAAGAGAGGGGGGGGGAAAGAGAGGGGGGGGGAAAGAGAGGGGGGGGGAAAGAGAGGGGGGGGGAAAGAGAGGGGGGGGGGAAGAGAGGGGGGGGGGAAGAGAGGGGGGGGGGAAGAGAGGGGGGGGGAAAGAGAGGGGGGGGAAAGAGAGGGGGGGGAAAGAGAGGGGGGGGAAAGAGAGGGGGGGGAAAGAGAGGGGGGGGAAAGAGAGGGGGGGGGAAAGAGAGGGGGGGGGAAAGAGGGGGGGGGAAAGAGGGGGGGGAAGAGAGGGGGGGGAAAGAGAGGGGGGGGAAAGAGAGGGGGGGGAAAGAGAGGGGGGGGGAAGAGAGGGGGGGGGAAGAGAGGGGGGGGGAAGAGAGGGGGGGGGAAGAGAGGGGGGGGGGAAAGAGGGGGGGGGAAAGAGAGGGGGGGAAAGAGAGGGGGGGGAAAGAGAGGGGGGGGAAAGAGAGGGGGGGGAAAGAGAGGGGGGGGAAAGAGAGGGGGGGGGAAAGAGAGGGGGGGGGAAAGAGAGGGGGGGGAAAGAGAGGGGGGGGGAAGAGAGGGGGGGGAAAGAGAGGGGGGGGGAAAGAGAGGGGGGGGGAAAGAGAGGGGGGGGGAAAGAGAGGGGGGGGGAAGAGAGGGGGGGGGAAAGAGAGGGGGGGGGAAAGAGAGGGGGGGGGAAAGAGAGGGGGGGGGAAAGAGAGGGGGGGGGAAAGAGAGGGGGGGGAAAGAGAGGGGGGGGGAAAGAGAGGGGGGGGGGGAAAGAGAGGGGGGGGGAAAGAGAGGGGGGGGGAAAGAGAGGGGGGGGAAAGAGAGGGGGGGGAAGAGAGGGGGGGGGAAAGAGAGGGGGGGGGAAAGAGAGGGGGGGGGAAAGAGAGGGGGGGGGAAAGAGAGGGGGGGGGAAGAGAGGGGGGGGGAAGAGAGGGGGGGGGAAAGAGAGGGGGGGGGAAAGAGAGGGGGGGGGAAAGAGAGGGGGGGGGAAGAGAGGGGGGGGGAAAGAGAGGGGGGGGGAAAGAGAGGGGGGGGGAAAGAGAGGGGGGGGGAAAGAGAGGGGGGGGGAAAGAGAGGGGGGGGGAAAGAGAGGGGGGGGGAAAGAGAGGGGGGGGGAAAGAGAGGGGGGGGGAAAGAGAGGGGGGGGGAAAGAGAGGGGGGGAAAGAGAGGGGGGGGAAAGAGAGGGGGGGGGAAAGAGAGGGGGGGGGAAAGAGAGGGGGGGGGAAAGAGAGGGGGGGGGAAAGAGAGGGGGGGGAAAGAGAGGGGGGGGGAAGAGAGGGGGGGGAAAGAGAGGGGGGGGAAAGAGAGGGGGGGGAAAGAGAGGGGGGGGAAAGAGAGGGGGGGGAAAGAGAGGGGGGGAAAGAGAGGGGGGGGAAAGAGAGGGGGGGGAAAGAGAGGGGGGGGAAAGAGAGGGGGGGGAAAGAGAGGGGGGGAAAGAGAGGGGGGGAAAGAGAGGGGGGGGAAAGAGAGGGGGGGAAAGAGAGGGGGGGGAAAGAGAGGGGGGGGAAAGAGAGGGGGGGGGAAAGAGAGGGGGGGGGAAAGAGAGGGGGGGGAAAGAGAGGGGGGGAAAGAGAGGGGGGGAAAGAGAGGGGGGGAAGAGAGGGGGGGAAAGAGAGGGGGGAAGAGAGTGGGGGAAAGAGAGGGGGGGAAAGAGAGGGGGGGAAAGAGAGGGGGGGAAAGAGAGGGGGGGAAAGAGAGGGGGGGGAAAGAGAGGGGGGGAAAGAGAGGGGGGGAAAGAGAGGGGGGGAAAGAGAGGGGGGGAAGAGAGGGGGGGAAAGAGAGGGGGGGGAAAGAGAGGGGGGGGAAAGAGAGGGGGGGGGAAAGAGAGGGGGGGGGAAAGAGAGGGGGGGGGAAAGAGAGGGGGGGGGAAAGAGAGGGGGGGGGGAAAGAGAGGGGGGGGGGAAAGAGAGGGGGGGGGGAAAGAGAGGGGGGGGGGGAAAGAGAGGGGGGGGGGGAAAGAGAGGGGGGGGGGGAAAGAGAGGGGGGGGGGGAAAGAGAGGGGGGGGGGGGAAAGAGAGGGGGGGGGGGAAAGAGAGGGGGGGGGGGAAAGAGAGGGGGGGGGGAAAGAGAGGGGGGGGGGAAAGAGAGGGGGGGGGGAAGAGAGGGGGGGGGGGAAAGAGAGGGGGGGGGGGAAAGAGAGGGGGGGGGGGGAAAGAGAGGGGGGGGGGGAAAGAGAGGGGGGGGGGAAAGAGAGGGGGGGGGGGAAAGAGAGGGGGGGGGGAAAGAGAGGGGGGGGGGAAGAGAGGGGGGGGGAAAGAGAGGGGGGGGGAAAGAGAGGGGGTGGGGAAAGAGAGGGGGGGGGGGAAAGAGAGGGGGGGGGGGGAAAGAGAGGGGGGGGGGGAAAGAGAGGGGGGGGGGGAAAGAGAGGGGGGGGGGGGAAGAGAGGGGGGGGGGGAAAGAGAGGGGGGGGGGGAAAGAGAGGGGGGGGGGGAAAGAGAGGGGGGGGGGAAAGAGAGGGGGGGGGGGAAAGAGAGGGGGGGGGAAAGAGAGGGGGGGGGGGAAAGAGAGGGGGGGGGGGAAAGAGAGGGGGGGGGGAAAGAGAGGGGGGGGGGAAAGAGAGGGGGGGGGGAAAGAGAGGGGGGGGGGAAAGAGAGGGGGGGGGAAAGAGAGGGGGGGGGAAAGAGAGGGGGGGGGGAAAGAGAGGGGGGTGGGGGAAAGAGAGGGGGGGGGGGAAAGAGAGGGGGGGGGGAAAAGAGAGGGGGGGGGAAAAGAGAGGGGGGGGGGGAAAAGAGAGGGGGGGGGGAAAAGAGAGGGGGGGGGGAAAGAGAGGGGGGGGGGGAAAAGAGAGGGGGGGGGGAAAGAGAGGGGGGGGGGAAAAGAGAGGGGGGGGGGGAAAGAGAGGGGGGGGGGGGAAGAGAGGGGGGGGGGAAAAGAGAGGGGGGGGGGAAAAGAGAGGGGGGGGGGGAAAAGAGAGGGGGGGGGGGAAAAGAGAGGGGGGGGGGGAAAAGAGAGGGGGGGGGGGAAAAGAGAGGGGGGGGGGGAAAAGAGAGGGGGGGGGGAAAAGAGAGGGGGGGTCTCCTTATTTAGGAAGCAGGTCAAAGAAGGTTCACTCGGCTGATTCCTAGGATGAAGGGTTGTCTTATGTGGAAAGGTTGAGTCGGTTGGCCCTATATTCATTAAACTCAATTTAAAAGACTAAGGCGATCTTATTGAAACATACAAGTTTTTGAGGGGGCTTGACAGGGTAGGTGCTGAGAGGATGTCTTCCCTTGTGAGGGAATCTGGAACTAGAGGGGCACAGATTCAGAATAAGGGGTCTCCATTTAAGTCAAAAATGAGGAGGAATTTCTTCTCAGAGGATGGTTAATGGCTAATCTTTGGAATTCTCTACCCCAGAGAGCAGTGGAGGTTGGGTCACTGAATATATTCAAGGCTGAATTGGACAGATTTTTGATCGACAAAGGAATCAAAGGTTTGGACTTGGGTTGAGGTGGGGGGAGGGAGAGACGAGGGGTAGGCATGAAAGTGGAGTTGAGGCCACAATCAGATCAGCCACGATCTTATTGAACGACAGAGCAGGCTCGAGGGACCGAATGACCTGCTCCTGCTCCTATTTCTTACGTTATGTTCTAACACAAGTCAGAAGGTGGACGTAAGTGGCGGCAGAGCAGGAGC